>NC_135649.1:37272727-37575757 GCF_053574225.1 Canis aureus | reverse complement strand
CTTATATTACTCACATCATCCCCCAGGCTCTCTCCTGCATATACACCTTTATTATGACCTTTTATCCCATGGTCTCGTGGTATTTTCAATGTCTATTAGAACAGTTTCTCATCAGATCTACTTCCCTACCTAGCTCTTATAAACAAAGTTAGTCTTTTAACTGATATTCTTGCATGGTTTCTAGAATTGGCCAGACTTTTGACTTTTCACCATTACCATCATGCCAATGCACAAACCTGTGTCACTGACTTCTCACCTTCTGTTCTTGGGATGCTAAGAGCTATTAGGGAATTAACAAAAATGTGTGGCAATGTCTAATACTTACTACCTTTAGGGGAAGCTCTCCCAAATGCTTTGCAATTTTTTTTTAAGAAAAATTGAATTTTATTTTACCTTAATTTATTTCATATACAGTGTTCTTCATTTCTCTGTATAGATCCAAAATTCTGTCTGGTATCATAAACCTATAGCTTAAAGACCTTTACTTAATATTTCTTTCTTTTTTTTTTTTTGTATCTCATTGACTTCCAATTACCTTCTACTCTTACTCTTTCTACAATTCTTAAACAACCACAGTCTACTTTCTGTCTCCATAAGTTTCTCTATTCTGGACTTTTATATGAATGAAATAATATATTATGTTGTCTTTTGTGGTTGGCTTCTTTTCACCTCACATAATGTTTTGAGGTTTGTTTATGTTGTACCATGTATCACTGTTTCCTATATTCTTAAAGCTAAATAATATTCCACTGAATGGATTCCACATTTTGCCCATCCATTTGCTTGTTGATGGTTATTGTGGGTTGCTTTCACTTTTTGGCTGCTATGAATAATGCTGCTATAAACATTCACATAGAAGTTTTTGTGTGTACATATGTTCTCATTTCTCTTAGGTTCAAATATCCTTTAACAGACATGATATTTTAGAGCAGTTTTAGATTCTAAGCAGAATTGGGAAGTACTGAGAGTTTTCATTATCCCCTACCCTCACACATGTGCAGCCTTATCTATCATTAACTTCCTGTATCAGAGTGGTACATTTATTACAATTGGTGAACCTATATGGACACATAATTATCACCCTAAGTCCTACCTTATATTAGGGTTTGTTCTGGATGTTGTTACAATTCTATAGTTTTTGACAAATGTATAATGACATGTATCCACCATCATAGTATCATATAGAATAGTTTCACTGCCCTAAAAATCCCCTTTTCTATGTATTCATCCCTGCCCCTGATACCTGGCAATCTCTGATGTTCTTACTGTGTACATGGTTTGCCTTTTCCAGAATGTATTACAGTTGGAATCATATAGTTTGTAGCCATTTTAGACTTTTTCACTCAGTAATATGCATTTAAGATTTCTCCATGTGTTTTCATGCAGACATCTATATTTATATTTATAATTTGTGGTGTTCTTTATTTTTTCTATAGATTCACATTTCCATCTGGTATAAATTTCTTTCTATAGATTCATATTTCCATCTGGTATCATCTGCCATCAGCATCTAGAACTTCCTGTAGTATTTTTGTAGCTTATGCCACCTTGTGACAAAGTCAATTTTCATTTACTTGAAAATACCTTCATTTCTCCTTCATTTCTGAAAAATACTATCACTAGACATAGGATTCTGTTTTGCAGCTCATTTTTTTCTCTGGCACTAGAATGATGTCCTAGATGTTATTACATTTTCATTGACCTCTACCGTATCTTCTGAGAATTCAACTACTTTTATTTTTTTCTGCATATAATAGGTCATTTTTCTGCATACTTCAAGATCTTCTATCTATTTAAACATTTTGAGTATGATCTTTTCTTTGTATCTATCTACATTGAACTTTTAAAATCTCTAATTTGATCTGTATGTTTTCTATATGATATGCAAGTTTCTTTCTTGGAAATGTTTTCAAATACTTTTACCTGTCCCTTTCTCCTTCTCCTCTCCCTCTGGAGCTACATATATAGATGTTGTTGTATTGTTATATTAAACACATATGCTAGGTTGTTTAATATTGTCCTATAAGTTACTGAGGCTCTGCTCATTTTTCCTTTCTGTTCTTTAGGCTAGATAATTTCTATTGATGTATCTTCAAGTTTGTTGACTCTATTTTTCTCTCTCTAACCTGCTGTTGCTTTTCTAATAAATTCTTCTTTTTAATTATTCAGTTCTAAATTCCTATTTGGCTTATTTTTATGATTTTACTTTCTGCTGATATTCCTCTTCTGTTCATATACCATGACAATAATTTCCTTAAAATGCTAAAACATATGCTGTTATAATCCTTGTCTACTTATTTCAAAATTTTTATTAACTTGTGGTTGGTTTTATTGACTTTTTTTCGTATGGTATTTCATATATTCACCTCTATTGTATGTCTTATAATTTAAAAAAATATGGTGGACACAATAGGTTATATGGTATAAAAATCATGGACTCAACTATTTTCCTCAGAAGAGGGCTGATTTTTGTTCTAAGAACAGTTCTCTTGGCTGGACTCAAACCTCTAAATCTGTCTTGCCTATGGTGGCTACCAGATAAAATTCCATTTGGTTGGTGTGTTTTTACGACCTTTTGGTCAGAATTCTTGGAGGCTTCTCTGCATATATGTCCTTTGGTGGTTATCCACATTTTGAGCAGGGTTGGTGTATCGATTGGGGCTCACTCTTCTGTATCTGCTTTCTTTACAGGATTTATCACCTTAAAACTCCAACTGTTTTGCCATTACTAAACTCTTCCTTTAACATCTCAAGACAGTAAGAATTATGTTTTCTGCTACAACATGCTACATGGTTCAGGAAGTGCTCTTCAGTAAAGTGGTGCAAAGACCCAGATATCACTAAGTGTAATTCTGATCTTTCAGTAGTTGAGTAGTTGACTTCAGTTTCTGCCTGCCTTCTATTGCTCTCTATTGCACTCTCCAATAGCTGTGTGCGCTTTTTGGTCTTTTGTCCTTAATTAATTACTAATAATTTCTGCCTTTGAATACTCAGTATGACAAGTGCTGTGCCATTAATGGAAGCTTGTATTCATGTACATAGTCTTAAATTTTTCTTTTATACCTTGATTTCTAAGGACTTTTGTTTGAATATTTTTCAAATCTGTTGGTCTTTAGCATCTCTTGTACTTTACCTTATATATTTTAATTCTTTGTTTCATTTATTTAAATATTGTAGGCACTTATTTTCTGTTATGTTTTTGCTATTAATATTTAGGTTATTTCTGGATCTATTTCTCATGGTGGTTTCACTTACGGTGCCTTGCTTTTTGTGTAATTTATTATTTTTCATTGTAGGCTCAGAATTGTTAGAACGCATGGGAAGTTTTGATGCCTTAGAAGAGGAGTAGTCCATAATACTTACAATCTTTTCTTTTGGAACACTTATAGAAGTTTATTCCTCTGTTTCTGCACTTCATTGTATACTTGTTTACATATCTGTTTCAGCTAGGATCGAAGTTGCCTGAACAGGAGAGAAAACTCAAAATTAGAGTGGCTTAAACAACACGTGATCCTAATTTTCACTCCTTAAAAGTGGCTTAGAGAAAATCCAGGTCTATTATATTTTTCTATCACGTCATAAAAAATGGCATCATATATTATTTTCCAACCACCCTTAGTTTGTGTCTTTTA
The DNA here is from genome assembly GCF_053574225.1 of Canis aureus. Taxonomy (NCBI): domain Eukaryota; kingdom Metazoa; phylum Chordata; class Mammalia; order Carnivora; family Canidae; genus Canis; species Canis aureus. Next base: position 37,572,125 of record NC_135649.1, on the reverse strand, counting down.
CTGTATTGCTTAGTCTAGTTGCTTTAGTTGTAGCCATCATATCTGTATTCCAGCAAGCAGGAATAAAGAAGAAATAAAAAGAGGGGCATGTTCCATCTATTTACATTTATTCCCTGGATGGCTCTTAAGGTATTTAGTATGTGTCATTGGCCAAAACTCATCATGAGCACACTTGATTCAAAGTACACTCAGAAATGCAGTTTTGATTCTGGGTGATGAGATGCCCAGCTAAAAATTAGGGTTTTATTACTAAATAAGATGGGGATAAGCTGTATTTGGAAGAAGTTAGTAATCGCTGTCATAATACCTCATCTATGCTACTCTATAATAATTTTATTGATTGAAAGGACATCTTAATAATTTTATACCCAACAGGGGCTAGTTTCCATTGTCTTCCATTTAATATGTGCTCAATAACTGTGTTGAAAGAATGGTTGAATCACATAAATTTTACTACCCCTCCTAGCATTTTTGCATGACTCAGCTTAAAATGATGAGTTATGAGAATTTATTATATGTTATTAATATAGTATTTTCAGGTTTTAATGTTGACCATAGGTGGATTGAGTAGTTTGAGTTGAAATTCAGCCTCCAAATGACTCTATGAGTTATCTATTCATCTGTAAAGATGAATAAGACTTTTTTTAATAAGACTTCTTAAATCCTATTCATTAGAATAAATTTCATTTTGTTATTATGTATACATAAAGTTGAAGGCTATTTACTTTATAGCAGCAAGCACTTTACCATGCATTTCTGGTACTATGTTACAGTGTTGCCACTGGTGATCAAAATCAACATTCATGGGTGATTGCATTTTATAACCACTTTTATTAGGTACTGTTCAAGGTAATGTTATGAATCTCATAATGAGTAATAACCTGATATTCCATAAATAGAAAATGAAGCACAGAAAGTACAGCTGTCTTAGCCAAGGTAACATGTCAGCAGGAAATATTGAATAGGAATATCTAAAAAATCAGTTTCAGGGCAGCCCAGGTGACTCAGCGGTTTAGTGTTGCCTCCAGCCCAGGGTGTGATCCTGGAGACCCAGAATGGAGTCCCGCATCAGGCTCCTCTCAGGGAGCCTGTGTCTCTGCCTCTGTGTGTGTGTGTCTCTCATGAATAAATAAATAAAATCTTTTTAAAAAATCAGTTTCAGAATTCATCATCAGAATGCAGAAGCTTTGGATAAGACCTGCTAATGCCATCTAAAACTTATGAATTTTTGGTTTCTTGCATAGTTTTAAGCAGGTAAATCCTTTGCTCTCATTAGCCTAATCGTGAAACTCCTTTATCACCTTAATTACTCCCCTTTGACCGTCTTTTTTCCAGGCTTTTAAATCCTATATACTTCCCCCAATTCTTTAGCACTCCTCACAGAAGAAACACATCAAGATGCTAAGCAGAGCTCTGAGGTTCATGTATACATTAATCTTTGATGTATCAAAAATGTAAATCTTTAAATGACGTTGAATAGCAAGTATCCTAAGACTGGCACTTTTGATCAAGAGATTTTTCTAACTGCTCCAAAAACCTAGCAATGGAAAACAAAATATAATAAGAAAAATATAAGAAAGTAATACCATAAATAACATAAACATCTTTATGGACTAGGAATAGAAAAAAATATACAGAGTGAAAAGCAGGGCTGAATGTGCTTAATTGCTAGTCTCCACGTCCAGATGAAGGCAGAGGTCGCTGAGAGATCATTTCCTGTGAGTTAAATTAGGATAAAAATCCTCCACCCAAGATATGAGTCCAGAGCCAGGCCCACTGCCTAAGACTCGAGGAAGATTATTCCTGTTCAGGAGTGGAAGTTGAGCTAAGTTACTTCTGAACACTGCCAGGAGTTATAATGCTTATATTATGTTTGGTTCCTAGAGGAATAGGTGGACATGGATATAAATCCATGATCAGTGGATTAGCCAAAATACCAAAATACTAGATTGGTCCCTGGATCAGTAGTATTCCATGTAGTGTTCTAGGGTAAGAGTACCAGGTAGAAGCAACTCCAAGGCCACTAAGGCAGGAAGAGAGTAGGGAGAGATAGAAAGGGAGAGTTATTAATCTGAAGACCCAGGCTTAAAGAGATGAAAAATATCTAATATTAAGAAAGGCAGGTAGGGGTGCCTGGGTGGCTCATTCAGTTGGGCATCTGCCTTCAGCTAGAGTCATGATCCTGGGGTCCTGGTAGTAAACCCCATGTTGGGCTCCCTGCTTGGCAGGAAGTCTTTCTTCTTCCTCTGTCCCTGCACCCACTCATGTTTGCACGCTCTCTCTCTCTCCTAAATAAATAAAATATTTTTTAAAAGAAAAGCAGATAAAAATCAGCAGAGGATGATTTCATACCAGGTTAAAATAAAATAGAATAATCTGGGGGAGGAGCAAGATGGCGGAGGAGCAGGGTCTCCAAATCACCTGTCTCCACCAAACTACCTAGAAAACCTTCAAATTATCCTGAAAATCTATGAATTCGGCCTGAGATTTAAAGAGAGACCAGCTGGAATGCTACAGTGAGAAGAGTTCGCGCTTCTATCAAGGTAGGAAGACGGGGAAAAAGAAATAAAGGAACAAAGACCTCCAAGGGGGAGGGGCCCCGCAAGGAGCCGGGCTGAGGCCGGGGCGAGGGTCCCCAGGACAGGAGAGCCCCGTCCCGGAGGAGCAGGAGCTGCACCGACCTTCCGGGGGGAAAGGGGCTCGCGGGGAGTTGGAGCAGGACCCAGGAGGGCGGGGATGCCCTCGGGCTCCCTGGGGCAGTAACAGAGCAACTGCGCGCCCAGGAGAGTGCGCCGAGCTCCCTAAGGGCTGCAGCGCGCACGGCGGGACCCGGAGCAGCTGAAGGGGCTCGGGCGGCGGCTCCGCGGAGGGGGCTGCGCGACGGGAGCAGCTCGGAGGGGCTCGGGCGGCGGCTCCGCGGAGGGGGTTGCGCAGCCCGGGAGCGCGAATCCAACAGCGCAGGCTCCGGAGCACAGGGCGCCGGGACACAGCCCAGGATCCCGCCTCCCCCGGGACAGGCAGAAGCCGGGAGGGCCCAGGACAGCAAGGACGCTCCTGCCCCAGCTGAGCAGATCAGCGGCCCCGCCCCGGAGCCTCCAGGCCCTGCAGACGGAGAGCTCGGAGTTCCTGCCGGAGCTGAATCCAGGTTTCCAGAGCTGCCCCGCCACTGGGGCTGTTCCTCCTGCGGCCTCACGGGGTAAACAACCCCCACTGAGCCCTGCACCAGGCAGGGGCACAGCAGCTCCCCCAACTGCTAACACCTGAGAATCAGCACAACAGGCCCCTCCCCCAGAAGACCAGCTAGACTGACAAGTTCCAGGAGAAGCCAAGGGTCTTAAAGAACACAGAATCAGAAGATACTCCCCGGTGGTTCTTTTTTTTGTTTTGTTTTGTTTTTGTTTTGTTTTGCTTTTTGATTTGTTTCCTTCCCCCACCCCCTTTTTTTTCTCCTTTCTTTTTCTTTCTCTTTTTCTTCTTTTTTTTTCCGTTTTTTTTTCTCTTTTTCTTCCCTTTTTTTTTCTTCTCTTTCTCTTTTCTTTCCTTCTTTCTCTCCTCTCTTTTTCTCTTTTTCCCAATACAATTTGCTTTTGGCCACTCTGCACTGAGCAAAATGACTAGAAGGAAAACCTCACCTCAAAAGAAAGAATCAGAAACAGTCCTCTCTCCCACAGAGTTACAAAATCTGGATTACAATTCAATGTCAGAAAGCCAATTCAGAAGCACTATTATACAGCTACTGGTGGCTCTAGAAAAAAGTATAAAGGACTCAAGAGACTTCATGACTGCAGAATTTAGAGCTAATCAGGCAGAAATTAAAAATCAATTGAATGAGATGCAATCCAAACTAGAAGTCCTAACGACGAGGGTTAACGAGGTGGAAGAACGAGTGAGTGACCTAGAAGACAAGTTGATAGCAAAGAGGGAAACTGAGGAAAAAAGAGACAAACAATTAAAAGACCATGAAGATAGATTAAGGGAAATAAACGACAGCCTGAGGAAGAAAAACCTACGTTTAATTGGGGTTCCCGAGGGCGCCGAAAGGGACAGAGGGCCAGAATATGTATTTGAACAAATTCTAGCTGAAAACTTTCCTAATCTGGGAACGGAAACAGGCATTCAGATCCAGGAAATAGAGAGATCCCCCCCTAAAATCAATAAAAACCGTTCAACACCTCGACATTTAATTGTGAAGCTTGCAAATTCCAAAGATAAGGAGAAGATCCTTAAAGCAGCAAGTGACAAGAAATCCCTGACTTTTATGGGGAGGAGTATTAGGGTAACAGCAGACCTCTCCACAGAGACCTGGCAGGCCAGAAAGGGCTGGCAGGATATATTCAGGGTCCTAAAGGAGAAGAACATGCAACCAAGAATACTTTATCCAGCAAGGCTCTCATTCAAAACGGAAGGAGAGATAAAGAGCTTCCAAGACAGGCAGCAACTAAAAGAATATGTGACCTCCAAACCAGCTCTGCAAGAAATTTTAAGGGGGACTCTTAAAATTCCCCTTTAAGAAGAAGTTCAGTGGAATAGTCCACAAAAACAAAGACTGAATAGATATCATGATGACACTAAACTCATATCTCTCAATAGTAACTCTGAATGTGAACGGGCTTAATGACCCCATCAAAAGGCGCAGGGTTTCAGACTGGATAAAAAAGCAGGACCCATCTATTTGCTGTCTACAAGAGACTCATTTTAGACAGAAGGACACCTACAGCCTGAAAATAAAAGGTTGGAGAACCATTTACCATTCGAATGGTCCTCAAAAGAAAGCAGGGGTAGCCATCCTTATATCAGATAAACTAAAATTTACCCCAAAGACTGTAGTGAGAGATGAAGAGGGACACTATATCATACTTAAAGGATCTATTCAACAAGAGGACTTAACAATCCTCAATATATATGCTCCGAATGTGGGAGCTGCCAAATATATAAATCAATTATTAACCAAAGTGAAGAAATACTTAGATAATAATACACTTATACTTGGTGACTTCAATCTAGCTCTTTCTATACTCGATAGGTCTTCTAAGCAAAACATCTCCAAAGAAACGAGAGCTTTAAATGATACACTGGACCAGATGGATTTCACAGATATCTACAGAACTTTACATCCAAACTCAACTGAATACACATTCTTCTCAAGCGCACATGGAACTTTCTCCAGAATAGACCACATATTGGGTCACAAATCGGGTCTGAACCGATACCAAAAGATTGGGATTGTCCCCTGCATATTCTCAGACCATAATGCCTTGAAATTAGAACTAAATCACAACAAGAAGTTTGGAAGGACCTCAAACACGTGGAGGTTAAGGACCATCCTGCTAAAAGATAAAAGGGTCAACCAGGAAATTAAGGAAGAATTAAAAAGATTCATGGAAACTAATGAGAATGAAGATACAACCGTTCAAAATCTTTGGGATGCAGCAAAAGCAGTCCTAAGGGGGAAATACATCGCAATACAAGCATCCATTCAAAAACAGGAAAGAACTCAAATACAAAAGCTCACCTTACACATAAAGGAGCTAGAGAAAAAACAGCAAATAGATCCTACACCCAAGAGAAGAAGGGAGTTAATAAAGATTCGAGCAGAACTCAACGAAATCGAGACCAGAAGAACTGTGGAACAGATCAACAAAACTAGGAGTTGGTTCTTTGAAAGAATTAACAAGATAGATAAACCATTAGCCAGCCTTATTAAAAAGAAGAGAGAGAAGACTCAAATTAATAAAATCATGAATGAGAAAGGAGAGATCACTACCAACACCAAGGAAATACAAACGATTTTAAAAACATATTATGAACAGCTATACGCCAATAAATTAGGCAATCTGGAAGAAATGGACGCATTCCTGGAAAGCCACAAACTACCAAAACTGGAACAGGAAGAAATAGAAAACCTGAACAGACCAATAACCAGGGAGGAAATTGAAGCAGTCATCAAAAACCTCCCAAGACACAAGAGTCCAGGGCCAGATGGCTTCCCAGGGGAATTTTATCAAACGTTTAAAGAAGAAACCATACCTATTCTCCTAAAGCTGTTTGGAAAGATAGAAAGAGATGGAGTACTTCCAAATTCGTTCTATGAAGCCAGCATCACCTTAATTCCAAAACCAGACAAAGACCCCGCCAAAAAGGAGAATTACAGACCAATATCCCTGATGAACATGGATGCAAAAATTCTCAACAAGATACTGGCCAATAGGATCCAACAGTACATTAAGAAAATTATTCACCATGACCAAGTAGGATTTATCCCTGGGACACAAGGCTGGTTCAACACTTGTAAAACAATCAATGTGATTCATCATATCAGCAAGAGAAAAACCAAGAACCATATGATCCTCTCATTGGATGCAGAGAAAGCATTTGACAAAATACAGCATCCATTCCTGATCAAAACTCTTCAGAGTGTAGGGATAGAGGGAACATTCCTCGACATCTTAAAAGCCATCTATGAAAAGCCCACAGCAAATATCATTCTCAATGGGGAAGCACTAGGAGCCTTTCCCCTAGGATCAGGAACAAGACAGGGATGTCCACTCTCACCACTGCTGTTCAACATAGTACTGGAAGTCCTAGCCTCAGCAATCAGACAACAAAAAGACATTAAAGGCATTCAAATTGGCAAAGAAGAAGTCAAACTCTCCCTCTTCGCCGATGACATGATACTCTACATAGAAAACCCAAAAGTCTCCACCCCAAGATTGCTAGAACTCATACAGCAATTTGGTAGCGTGGCAGGATACAAAATCAATGCCCAGAAGTCAGTGGCATTTCTATACACTAACAATGAGACTGAAGAAAGAGAAATTAAGGAGTCAATCCCATTTACAATTGCACCCAAAAGCATAAGATACCTAGGAATAAACCTCACCAAAGATGTAAAGGATCTATACCCTCAAAACTATAGAACACTTCTGAAAGAAATTGAGGAAGACACAAAGAGATGGAAAAATATTCCATGCTCATGGATTGGCAGAATTAATATTGTGAAAATGTCAATGTTACCCAGGGCAATATACACGTTTAATGCAATCCCTATCAAAATACCATGGACTTTCTTCAGAGAGTTAGAACAAATTATTTTAAGATTTGTGTGGAATCAGAAAAGACCCTGAATAGCCAGGGGAATTTTAAAAAAGAAAACCATATCTGGGGGCATCACAATGCCAGATTTCAGGTTGTACTACAAAGCTGTGGTCATCAAGACAGTGTGGTACTGGCACAAAAACAGACACATAGATCAGTGGAACAGAATAGAGAATCCAGAAGTGGACCCTGAACTTTATGGGCAACTAATATTCGATAAAGGAGGAAAGACTATCCATTGGAAGAAAGACAGTCTCTTCAATAAATGGTGCTGGGAAAATTGGACATCCACATGCAGAAGAATGAAACTAGACCACTCTCTTTCACCATACACAAAGATAAACTCAAAATGGATGAAAGATCTAAATGTGAGACAAGATTCCATCAAAATCCTAGAGAAGAACACAGGCAACACCCTTTTTGAACTCGGCCATAGTAACTTCTTGCAAGATACATCCACGAAGGCAAAAGAAACAAAAGCAAAAATGAACTATTGGGACTTCATCAAGATAAGAAGCTTTTGCACAGCAAAGGATACAGTCAACAAAACTCAAAGACAACCTACAGAATGGGAGAAGATATTTGCAAATGACATATCAGATAAAGGGCTAGTTTCCAAGATCTATAAAGAACTTATTAAACTCAACACCAAAGAAACAAACAATCCAATCATGAAATGGGCAAAAGACATGAAGAGAAATCTCACAGAGGAAGACATAGACATGGCCAACATGCATATGAGAAAATGCTCTGCATCACTTGCCATCAGGGAAATACAAATGAAAACTACAATGAGATACCACCTCACACCAGTGAGAATGGGGAAAATTAACAAGGCAGGAAACAACAAATGTTGGAGAGGATGCGGAGAAAAGGGAACCCTCTTACACTGTTGGTGGGACTGTGAACTGGTGCAGCCACTCTGGAAAACTGTGTGGAGGTTCCTCAAACAGTTAAAAATAGACCTGCCCTACGACCCAGCAATTGCACTGTTGGGGATTTACCCCAAAGATACAAATGCAGTGAAACGCCGGGACACCTGCACCCCGATGTTTCTAGCAGCAATGGCCACGATAGCCAAACTGTGGAAGGAGCCTCGGTGTCCAACGAAAGATGAATGGATAAAGAAGATGTGGTTTATGTATACAATGGAATATTACTCAGCTATTAGAAATGACAAATACTCACCATTTGCTTCAACGTGGATGGAACTGGAGGGTATTATGCTGAGTGAAGTAAGTCAGTCAGAGAAGGACAAACATTATATGTTCTCATTCATTTGGGGAATATAAATAATAGTGAAAGGGAAAATAAGGGAAGGGAGAAGAAATGTGTGGGAAATATCAGAAAGGGAGACAGAACGTAAAGACTGCTAACTCTGGGAAACGAACTAGGGGTGGTAGAAGGGGAGGAGGGCGGGGGGTGGGAGTGAATGGGTGACGGGCACTGGGTGTTATTCTGTATGTTAGTAAATTGAACACCAATAAAAAAAAAAAAAGAAAAAAAAAGAATAATCTGAAGTCTTTAAGTCAAGTATGTTTAAATATCCTTAAAGAAATAACTAATAAGAGGGGTGCTTAGGTCGCTTAGTTGGTTGAGCTTCTGCCTTTGGCTCAGGTCATAATCCCAGAGTCCTGGAATCAAGCCCCAGTTTGGGCTCCTGTCTCAGTGGGGAATCTGCTTCTCCCTCTGTCCCTCCCTCCTGCTCATGCTGTCTATCTCTCTCTCTCTCTCTCTCTCTCTCTCTCTCATTTGCTCACCCTCACATAAATAAAAAAAATCTTTTAAAAATGTTAAAAAAGAAATAACTAATGAAAAATAGAAAACGAAAATACAAGAAAAAAGATGTTAAATATTTCATTAGATAATCTGGAGAGCAAATCTCTTTTTTTCCCTCTTTTTTTTCTATATCTCTCTGCAAATCACTCTTTAGTGTGTGTGTATATATATTTATTTCTATATATATTAGAGTAAATATATACTAAAGCAGTATATTAAATATTGAAAAATACTAGAGAAATAAACAATAAACAAATAAATAAACACTACAATAAACAAGTTAGGGAAATAAGAGTAAGAACTGCTATTGACTTAAAATGTAAATATATTTGATTAATTATTGATATTTAAAGATAATTTTGTGTATCTATGAGTATGTGTGTTTGTTCTTAATAATAAAGAGAAAATTCCAGAGTCTAGACCATGATAAAATTGGATATGTGTGTGAGTATGAAAGAGGTACCTTCAAGTGAGCTATTAAGATTTTCTGACCTTTATCTTCTTTGGAAGGATAAGTGTGCCAATTTATATTTTGTTAGAAATTGTTAAAGGTAAGGATGCATATTAAAATTTGAAAGTCTAAAATAATTTTTAAAAATTATAGCTTTCATTTTGAGTTTATCTTTGTGTATGGTGCAAGACAGTGGTCTAGTTTCATTCTTCTTCATGTGGATGTCCAATTTTCCCAGCACCATTTATTGAAGAGACTGTCTTTCTTCCAGTGGATAGTCTTTCCTCCTTTATCGAATATTAGTTGACCATAAAGTTCAGGGTCCACTTCTGGGTTATCTATTCTGTTCCATTGATCTATGTGTCTCTTTTTGTGCCAGTACCACACTGTCTTGATGACCACAGCTTTGTAGTACAACCCAAAATCTGGCATTGTGATGCCCCCAGCTATGGTTTTCTTTTTTTTTAAATGGATGAAAGATCTAAATGTGAGATAAGATTCCATCAAAATCCTAGAGGAGAACACAGGCAACACCCTTTTTGAACTCGGCCACAGTAACTTCTTGCAAGATACATCCATGAAGGCAAAAGAAACAAAAGCAAAAATGAACTATTGGGACTTCATCAAGATAAGAAGCTTTTGCACAGCAAAGGATACAGTCAACAAAACTAAAAGACAACCTACAGAATGGGAGAAGATATTTGCAAATGACGTATCAGATAAAGGGCTAGTTTCCAAGATCTATAAAGAACTTATTAAACTCAACACCAAAGAAACAAACCATCCAATCATGAAATGGGCAACAGACATGACAGAAATCTCACAGAGGAAGACATAGACATGGCCAACAAGCCCATGAGAAAATGCTCCACATCATTTGCCATCAGGGAAATACAAATCAAAACCACAATGAGATACCACCTCACACCAGTGAGAATGGGGAAAATTAACAAGGCAGGAAACAACAAATGTTGGAGAGGATGCGGAGAAAAGGGAACCTTCTTACACTGTTGGTGGGAATGTGAACTGGTGCAGCCACTCTGGAAAACTGTGTGGAGGTTCCTCAGAGTTAAAAATAGATCTTCCCTACGACCCAGCAATTGCACTGCTGGGGATTTACCTCAAAGATACAGATGCAGTGAAACGCCGGGACACCTGCACCCCGATGTTTATAGCAGCAATGTCCACAATAGCCAAACTGTGGAAGGAGCCTCGGTGTCCATCGAAAGATGAATGGATAAAGAAGATGTGGTCTATGTATACAATGGAATATTACTCAGCTATTAGAAACGACAAATACCCACCATTTGCTTCGACGTGGATGGAGCTGGAGGGTGTTATGCTGAGTGAAATAAGTCAATTGGAGAAGAACAGACATTATATGGTCTCATTCATTTGGGGAATATAAATAATAGTGAAAGGGAATAGCAGGGAAGGGAGAAGAAATGGGTAGGAAATATCAGAAAGGGAGACAGAACATGGAAGACTCCTAACTCTGGGAAACGAACTAGGGGTGGTGGAAGGGGAGGAGGGCGGGGGTTGGGGGTGACTGGGTGGCGGGCACTGAGGGGGGCACTTGATGGGATGAGCACTGGGTGTTATTCTGTATGTTGGCAAATTGAACACCAATAAAAAATAAATTTATTATTACAAAAAAAATCATAGCTTTCAAACATGGACAGAAAATATAATGAATAAAGATTATCCATTCAGCAAAAGACAAAATATGAGCATAAGAAACAAAACAAATGAGTAATGCACAAAATGGCAAGAATAATTATAAATATCAGTAATAATGATAAAAATGGGTAGACTAAACTTGCCTATTAAAGAATTTCAGAAAAAAAAAAAAAAAAAAAAGAATTTCAGGGCAGCCCAGGTGGCTCAGCGGTTTAGCGCCACCCTCAGCCCAGGGCCTGATCCTGGAGACCTGGGATCGAGTCCCACGTCAGGCTCCCTGCATGGAGCCTGCTTCTCCCTCTGCCTATGTCTCTGCCTCTCTCTCTCCCCGTGTCTCTCATGAATAAATAAATAAAATCTTAAAAAAATAAAAATAAAATAATTTCAGATTAAATACACTTACATGTAAATACATACAAAAACTAATTACATGCTGTTTGAACTAAACATGCCTAAAATAAACTGATATGGATAGTTTTAAAATGATAGGAGAAGACAGTTGGTATAGTGTTTTTAATCTCCCACATAATCATACTCAAGGCCAAGAAAAGTGATGACAATAGAGGGACAATACATTCAAAATGTACAAGTAAAGATCAAATAAGAATATAGGAAAATTGTGAAGGTGTATGTTTTCAAAAGTACAGATTTTATGTACATGGAACAAATATTGAGAACATTATAAAAAGAAAATTATAGTCATGATCTTGGAGTCCTGGGATCAAGTCCCTGCATTGGGCTCCCTGCTTAGCAGGGAGCTTGCTTCTCCCTCTCCCTCTGCCCCTACCTCCATTCATATCCTCTCTTGCTTCCTCTGCTCTTCTTTCTCTCTCTCAAATAAATAACTTTTAATAAAATAAATTTTAAAAAGAGAATGCTATTATGACTTTAGAATTGGAAATTACTTCTTAAACACAATGTAAAATGTCTAAATTCTAGTAAAAATATTGATAAAATGGATGAAATTTTGAAAAACAAAACTTTACAATAGAGAAAGCCTTGAATTAAAATTCAAGGCATGAACTGAGAGGCAATGTTTTCAGTGCTAGTAACAAAAAAAGACTTTGTATCAAGAACTATAAAAATTACTACAAAAAATTACATGAAGACAAACACTTCAATATAAAAAATAGTCAAGAGTCTCCTTCTGTTCAGGCTTTATAACAAAAATACCATAGACTGGATGGCTTATAAATAGATATTTCTCACAGCTTTGTAGGCTGCAAGTTCAAGTCACCAGCAGATTTCTTTGTCTGGTGAGAGCTTTCTGATTCATAATGGCCATCTTCTTACTTCTTACTGTGTCCTCACAAGGTGGAAGGGGCTAGGGAACTCTTTGGGGTTTCTTTTATAAGGGCATGGAAACCATTTTTGAGGCTCTTCTTCAAGACCTATTAACTTTCCAAAGGCGTCACCTCCACATACCAATATCCTCGGAGTTAGGTTTCAACACAGGAATTTTGAGGGGGACACAACCAATATATAGCAGCAAAAGATTTGAAAAGGTAATTAATCAAAGAGAAGATATAAGCAGCTAAAAACCTGTGAAAAACTGACAGCCATAGTCAAAGTGCAAAGTTCAATCACAAAGACTTTCCATCTCCACCACCATCTTCATCAGATGTAGCAAACATTTTAAAAAGTTTGGGATGGGTGGCTCAGCAGTTTGGCATCTGCCTTTGGCCCAGGGCGTGATCCTGGAGTCCCGGGATCGAGTCCCACATCGGGCTCCCTGCATGGAGCCTGCTTCTCCCTCTGTGTCTCTGCCTCTCTCTCTCTCTATGTCTATCATGAATAAATAAATAAAATCTTTTAAAAAAAAAAGTTTAACAATGCTGTCTCTAAGGCTTTGAGGAAGAAGGAACCCTCATATACTGCTTATAAGATTACAAATTGTTTTCAACACTTAAAAGAGCATTTGACGATATCCTATAAAGCTGAAGATGTTTCTTCTCTACAACTAGCACTACTCATTTCTAGGTATATTTCTTAGAGAAACTCTTAAGTATATACATAAGAAAACAGTATTTTTGAAGCACTGTAGTAACAGAAAAATAATTGTACATGTTTCTCAATTGAGGAAAGGGTTGTTATATTGCAGTCTATTCATTCAGTGGAATACTATGCAGAAATTAAAATGGATTAACTACATTTACAAATATCAGCATGGATAAATCTCTAAGATACAATGTTTAGTGTAAAGGTAACAGAAGGCAAAGTTGATGTGTGAAGGTCATATGCAGTGTGGCATGTTGCTGGTAATGAGTTTTAATTAAAGGAGAGCTGTTAATTTTCATTATTTTTAAATAATAGTAATAATATTAAAAACTAGCATCCATATGATGCTTTAGAGATTATAAGGGATTTTTTTTGTGTGTTTTACCTGATTTCATCCTCACGAGAAACTTGTGAGTTTGGTACTATTATTATTTCTACTTAAAAAAGTAATTCACCAGTTGATTCTCAGAGATGTCATATGGTGGAAAGGACACACTCAAACCCAAGTCCTTTTTTTTCAAGTTTTATTTATTTATTCATGAGAGACACACAGAGAGGCAGAGATATAGGTAAAGGGAGAAGTAGGCTCTGTGCTGAGCAGGGAGACTGATGCAGGCCTGGATCCCCGGACTCCAGGGTCATGACCTGAGCCAAAGGCAGATGTTCAACCACTGAGCCACCCAGGTGTTCTCAGCCCAAGTCTTTAATACCTACCCAAAGTGGGTGCCTGGGTGGCTCAGTTGCACATGCAACTGACTCTTGACTTCAACTCAGGTTATATTTTCTGGGTTTTGAGATTGTGCCCTGCTCCCTCTGCCCCTTCCCCCCTCACTTGTGAGTGCTTGTGCTCTCTCTCTTTCTTAAAATAAAAACAACTTACCAATGTCAGTCTTTATCCACCAAGTGGTATTCATATAATATTATCATTGTGGTCATCTATTTCATTTATGCCAAAGCATGGTATTTATTTGCTTTCAACTCCTTTTTCTCACTTCATGACCTTATTATTATAGATAGAGCCCTATCAAATGTCTCCCATCTGTGTCTGCAATTCGACTCACAGTTTTTCTTTCCTCCCCATTATTAACTACTGGCTTTTTATGACCACAACCTGTCAGTTCCACTTCCAAAAATGTATGCTAAGTCTCTTCACATATGTCCACTTCTGTTCTCACCCTAATCCAAACCATCATCATCTCATGCCTGTACTACCTCAGTAGCTTCCTACCCCCACACTGACTTGTGCCGGTTCTTCAGGTCCTCACTGACACAAAAAGTCTCCTATACTTTATTGGAAATTTTTATAGAGTGGCATAAATATATAGGATTTTGAAGGGAAGACAACTATATCTGAAAATCTTTACAGTGGTTGCCTTCATATATTGCCTCTCTCATTCTTTTTGCTCAGTTAATTAACTGTCAGCCACCACACACTCATGGAACACTGGACAGAAAAAGCCTGAACTTTCTGACCCACTCTGGCTCAACTATGTGATGTGGTTGACAAAAAAGGCAACTACACTAAAACTCTGTTGATGATGTTAAGACAGAAAGTCTACCCCCTTTTGACAAAAAAGGCATATGTTTAAATTTATAAAATACCAAAAAATTATGCAAAGAAAAATATGGTTAACTCCTACCCACTAATTCTTCCCCTGAGAGTTAAATCTTATTAAGATTTTATTACCATTTCTTTTTTAAAATTTAAACTCAGTTAGCCAACATACAGTGCATCATTAGTTTCGGATGTAGTGTTCAATAATTTATCACTTGCTTATAATACCCAGTGCTCATTCCATACATAATCTCCTTAATGCCCGTCATCCACTTATTTCATTCGCTCACCCCCTCCAGCAACCCTCAGTGTGTTTTCTGTGGTTAAGAGTCTCTTATGGTTTTTTTCTCTCTCTCTGATGACTTCCCATTAAGTTTTCCCTACCTTACCCTATAAGCATTTTATTAGCATTTCTTTAAGAAAAAGTATATTCCAGGGGTGCTTGGGTGACTCAGTCAGTTAAGCATCCGCCTTCGGCTCAGGTCATGATCTCAAGGCTCTGGGATCAAACCCCACATCAGGCTCTCTGCTCAGCAGAGTCTGCTTCTCCCTCTGTGCTCTCTCTCACACAAAAGTAAATAAATAAAAATAAAAAAATAATTTTAAAAAGTATATTCCAGTATATACATATATGTTTTCTACCTTCTACAAATATAGTTATACTTAGTTCTGCACCTTTTATTTTTCTCTTAACATAGCTTGCATGCTTGTCCATATTAGCTCAGATGGATATATTTCATTCCTATTTATAACTATATATTTCATCAAACTTGTTTAACTAGACCCTTCAATATCATCATGTCTACTTTTTTCTGACCTTTTTGAGATATTATTGACATATAGAATATGTAAGTTTAAGGGGTAAAATGTGATTTGGTACACATATATATTGCGAAGTGATTACCATATTAAGGTTAGTTTTCACCTCCATGCCCTCATATAATTACCATTTTGTGTTGTGACAGCATTTAAGATTGAGTGTTAACAACTTTAGAGTATATAATAAAGTATTGTTAATTACAGTTACCATGCTTATACTAGATCCCTAGAACTTATTCATCTTATAGCTAGAAGTTTGTACCCTTTGACTAACATCTCTCCATTTCCCCCACCACCCCAGACCCTGGAAGCCACCATTCTACTCTCGATTTCTATGAGTTTGGATTTCTTATATTCTGTATTAAGTAAGAACATATAATATTTACCTTTCTCTGACTTACTTCACTTATTTTACTTGAGGGCATAATGCCCTCAATGTCCAAACATATTGTTGAAAATAGCAGGACTTCCTTCTTTTTATGGCAGAATAGTATTCCGTCATATATATATACATATGTGTGTGTGTGTGTGTGTGTGTGTATGTCACATTTTCTGTGCCCATTCATCCATTGATAGACACATAGGTTGTTTCCATTACTTGGCTATTCTGAATAATGCTGCAGTGAATATAGGAGTGCAGACATCTCTTTAAGATAATCATTTTCATCTCAAGGTACACTATTTTATTTTTGGAAAGCCCTGTTTAAGGAAGATATTTCTTTTTTAAAAAGATTTTATTTATTTATTTATTACAGAGAGAGAGAGAGAGAGAGAGAGGCAGAAACACAGGCAGAGGGAGAAGCAGGCTCCATGTAGGGAGCCCGACATGGGACTTGATCCTGGGTCTCTAGGATCAGGCCCTGGGCTGAAGGCGGCGCTAAACCACTAAGCCACCAGAGCTGCCCTAAGAGAGATATTTCTTATACAGAGCTTAAATTTATTTCTTCATAGTTTCCACCAGCTGATATTTTCTTCAGTCTTATCATCACTATCTTTATCTTTGCACCCAAAATTTCTATTGTCCAGATGCCTTATGCCTATCCCTCCTGATTAGCTGAGCTCTGCACATGAATGAAGGGTTTATTCAAGTCCTATATATTCTTTAAAATGTCTTGACACAGAATGTATAAATCTTATTTATTAGTCCTCCAGTTCACTAAATCTATTTTTTGTCCTATTCATTTTATAACTGAGCATATCCAGTGAGATTATTTTTTAATTTCAGCTATTTTATTTTTAGGTCCTATAGTTTCCAATTGGTTCTTTTTTAGAACCTGTATTTCTTTGAACTTTCATTTTTTCCCCATTTGTTTCAAGAGAATTTGCAGTTACTTGTAAAAACATATTTATAATGCCTGCTTTAAAATCCTTGTCAGGGATCCCTGGGTGGCGCAGCGGTTTGGCGCCTGCCTTTGACCCAGGGCGCGATCCTGGAGACCCGGGATCGAATCCCACGTCGGGCTCCTGGTGCATGGAGCCTGCTTCTCCCTCTGCCTGTGTCTCTGCCTCTCTCTCTCTCTCTCTCTCTCTCTCTCTCTGTGTGACTATCATAAATAAATAAAAAAAATTAAAAAAAAGAAAAATAAATAAATAAATAAAATCCTTGTCAGACAACCTGGGCATCTGTTTCATTGCAGTATGTCAGTCATTGTCTCTTCTCATTCAAGTAGTGTTTTTTATTGTTTTGTATGGTTATCAATTTACAGTTGTATACTGGACATTTTGTGTAGTATGTCAGAAGACCCTTGAGCTCCTTTAAATCTTCTATTTTAGTAGGCAGTCATCCTATTTAGGCTTTGCCTGTAGATCGTTGCTTAATTTTTGTGAGCTGTAGTTCAAATGATAATTTTCAGAGCCTTGGAATTCTATTCTGATTGGCTTTCTACTTTTGGTTCCACTGGAGCTCTTACTTAATTCCTGCATGTGCTGCCTACACTGCCTAGTGTCATTTAGTGTGAAGTTCAGGAAGCTCTAGGTTTTGGTTGCTTCCACTCTGTAGGCAGTGTCACTGGTGTCCCAGGGATGTGACAGGGACCCTCATATTCTTGCTTCTATGGCCAATTGTGCTGTCATTGATTTGGGTGGGGAATTGTGGATGAGTCCCTGACTGGCCCCATACTCCTATTCTGGAAGATAAAAGGCTGCTGCCACTCTGGGTTTAGGAAAGGGATCCCACTGTTTCTCTTCTGTGGTAGATAGGGCTCCCACTGTGGATGTACTGCACAAGATGAGATTTTTACTGGGCTTTGTTAATGTTACTGCTACAGAAGATCTGCCCATTGCTGCCCTGGATGTTGGACAGGGAATGCTTGGTGCTCCCACTATGGCAGAAAAGGGCACCTGCCTCAGTGTACCAATAGACACTGTTGTTGTTGCTATTTCTATGATTGGCCAAGGCTGCTCCAGATGTGAAGTTGTCAGTACGTCTATGTTGGATCCCACTGCTCCTGCTGCTGCTTTGTAGATCCAGCTGATGTTGTCTTGGTTGTTGGGCAGGAATAATGCTGTTGCTGCTGCTGTGGTAGATTAGGTTGTACACTGCCTTGAGTATAGGGTATGGATGATCTCTCTGCTAGGTCTCTGCTGTGCTACCTGTTTTGGGTCCTTTGGCCACAGAGGTCAGGATTTTCTGGTATTCTTTTGTTTTTCTTCTGTGCTCATTGAATATTACAGACTATAACCCTCACAAAAGCCCAGTCTGGAATATATGGGAGAAAAGGAAAAGCCAAGTTCTTCAAGTTCTGAAATTTCTAGCCAGTTTGCCTTTTTCTTTCCATCTTTCAAGATCCTTTTATGATTATCTATTGAATTATTTCCAAAGCATGTAGTTTTATTTAGAGGGGAAGTGCAGGAAAAACCAAGTGCCATCTTTTCCTGGAACTGGAAAATCTATGCCTTTTTATGATATTTAATAACAAGGGGATGAGGGCTTAAGTATTTTGTGGAGTATATGAAACTAACCTACTGGGATCCACGTTAGAGCAAGATATTAAAAGTAAATATCTGCTCTCCTTTCTCCCTTCATATTTAAGTGTAATTGTGAAGAGGATTAGAGATTTGTTTGACTTTTATTTCTTACTAATGAGGTATCAATTATCACAATGAATAATCATTCTCACTGTGCATATTAGCTCCCTTTTAAACAGCTACACATCAGTTGCCCTCAGTGTAACAAAATGGGGCATTTCTTTTAATTTTCTTGGATTTTTCTCATTCCTTTTGCAGTGACCTTAATGATGTTTGCATTCTAGATTTTAATATTAAATTTTGCAGAAGCATAACAGATGATAATTTGGAAATTCTAGCAAAAAATATTTAACTTAATGTGGAATGAACAATTATACAATGACTAATGAGGTTTTTGACTCACCGAGTTTCTAAAAATTTTACTTACCATTTTGACTAACACGAAAAGATAGAGGATTTAATTAAGCATAACATTTTTGAAAGATCATTGTTTCAGTAAACTTTCATCTTAGCCCCAGCTTTCTTTATCACTTGTGATTCAATAAGAAGTTGATATTTGGTTTTTGTCCCCAGTTCCTGACCTGGAGTTTCTAAAACACTTGGATTGCCTGAGTGAAGGTGATAGGAGTGTCTTTTGTTATTTATAACAGGCCCCTTTCAACCAAACCTAAATTTATGCTAATAGACTTTTGGTGAGACTCTAGACAGCTTTTGAATGGGGATGTTTGCCACAGAAACCAACATGTGTTTAGAGCTTTGGGATTTTCCACCCCATCCCACACCCCTGAACTTCCAGGGAGAGGAGAGGGACTAGAGATTAAGTTCAATCACTAGTGGTCAATGATTTAATCAATCATGTCTATGAAATGGGACCTCCATAAAACCCCTAAATGATAGGACTCAAAGGGCTTCCAAATTAGTAAACATATCCACCTACTTGGAGAGTGGCACATCCCAATTCCATGCTGACAGAATCTCTTGCGCTCAGGAAACTTTTGCACTTCACCTTATGTATCTCTTCATCTGGTCTTTCATTTGTATCCTTTATTTTAAACTGGTAATAGTAAAGTACTTTCCTGAGTTCTGTGAGCTATTCTACCAAATTATTAAACCTGAGGAGGGGGCTGTGGAAACTCCCTGAGTTTATAGCTAGTAGATCAGACGTACAGGTGGTAACCTGGAACCTACAACTGGCACCTGAATTTGGGGCAGTCTTGTGAGACTGGGCCCATAACCTGTGGGGTCTATGCTAACTCTGATTAATTAGTGTCAGAATTGAATTAATTGTAGGACATACAGTTGTTGGAGAGTAGAGAACTGGTTGGCATGGGGGAAAAGAACTCATATTTTGGTGTCAGTAAAATACTACAGACCACAGCCCTCATTGTTTCCTTCAAGTAGATATATATCTGGAATTGTAGCTGCTGAAAAACCGTGGAATAGTAAGAAGTATTGAGTAAATAGCTTTAAAATTATCTGCATTGTCTTGAATAATATGTAATCTTTTCTACCTTAAATACTTCTTTTTAAAGATTTTATTTATTTATTCATGAGAAACACACAGAGAGAGGCAGAGACAGGGGCAAAGGGAGAAGTAGGCTCCCTGCGGGGAGCCCCATGTGGGACTCAATCCCAAGATCCTGGGATCACGACCTGAGCCAAAGGCAGATGCTCAACCAGAGCCACCCAGGCATCCCTGAATTAAATACTTCTTATTCAAATGGAAAGAGTCCACATTTTATTAGAAACTTATATTCTATATTCTCTCTATATATAAATATATACTTTCTATATATACTCTATCTCTCTATATATTCACACATATATACTCATATACTCTGTACACACACACACACACACACACTCTATGTTATACTATAAAGAGATTTTCTCTTGTAGGAAAAGGATTGTATCTTATGCCTTTCTGTATTCCATTTAGCACATCTCCCTAAAACTACAAAGTGCTCAATAAATATTTGCTCTTGACGATATTGGTGAAATTATCATTCCCACAAAGGACAACCTGAACCTTCTGAAATGGAGCAAATATACCATCACCTTGAACTTTTTTCAGGATGAATGTCTTTTAAGTGACAAGTACAAGTAGGAGCTAGCAGACTGTTTGTTAGCCTTTACCATGAAAGCAGATTAAAATTCTCCAGAGTGTAATAAGTCCCTGGGAGACTGTTCCACTTATTATAAATTTCCTTCATTTATCTCATTACCTGAAGTGACATTTAACATCTTGCTCGGTTGGAATAATTTGATCTAATGCACATTACCTTTCCTATGAATGATGATGGTTCTAGTCAAAGATGAAAGCTTAGTTATAACAATAGCATTCTGTCAAATTCATATAATATTGCCAAAAATGTTGTGAATGGTAATTTAAAGATACTGTTTTTTATCCATTTTGAACTACCACATTATTTTCTTCTACCTCTTTTCAGCCTGTTACCTCCAAATTTGTAACTGATTTTTCTACATAATGAGTATCTTGACTCTCCCATTATCCCTTTTGCTGACCTTATTAACTTCTCTTATTTGATGCTATTTTGTCTGTTAGCTGAGTTGATGAGGTCCACGGTTGGGTATAAAATAGGCAACAAACTTGAGGTCTGCTGTGAAAATATTTCTAGTCCTTATCATTATCTTTGGTATTGGCTCTTGTCAAACTAGTTCCATTGTACTACACTCTGGATGCTATACTATAGTTTTAAGAACCACATATTTGACTCTTTCTTAAAATATTGTGTTTGAATTAATACTTAATTCTCTACTTTCCTGACTTGAGTTGGTTAACCACCAGATGTCTTGAATGGACTCTGGTTGTGCCAATATACTGGACATTTACAGCCACTACTTCTTTAAAAACTACTTGGAGGATACATGCTTCCCCTGGAGGCGTTGGCTTTAGTTCCTGAACTGCCTAGAGCTCCACTTTAGGCTGTGAGCTTCCCCAGTATTTTCAATATTTGATTATCTCAATATTTTTAATTAACCCCAGATCTTTTTGTATACAAGCAGAGAATGCTAATAACCCAAAACCTAATGCAAGGAAATGAAAAGCATCTATTAACACCATAGACTTAGCCTCAGATATATGGATTACAATCTCTCCATGTGACGGCTAATTTTGTGTGTCAACTTGGCTAAGCCACAGAACCTAAATATTTGGCCACACATTGTTGTAGATGTTTCTGTGAAGGTATTTTTTTAATGGGATTAAGATTTAAATCAGTAGACTTTGAGTAAAGCAAAGTTTAAACCATAAACCAAAATGTGAGTGGGCCTCATCCAATCAGTTGAGGGCTTTAACAGCTAAGGACTGGCCTCTCCGAAAGAAAAAGGAATTCTGCCAGCAGATTGACTTCAGACATAAACTGCAACTCTGTTCTGGGTGTCCAGCCTTCTGACCCATCCTGCAGATTTTAAACTTGAATTTGCCAACCTCCACAAGCATGTGAGCCAGTTCCTTAAAAATGTGTGTGTGTATGTGTGTTTGTGTGTGTGTGTGTGTGCATTTTTTTTCTATTTCTTATCGGGAGTACCCTGACTAATATCTTCCAGAGTCACTAGTAGGGATTAAACCTTCTGAAATAAATCCCTGAATTTTTGAGAAGGAAGAAACCTTTTACTTGTTTTTCCATTCTGATATTTCTAATAAAGGGGATGAAAATAAAATGATTTTTTAAAACTTTACTATGTACCGTCTTGCTTTTATAAGCACCATGAGGTATGGTGCTTATGAGGTAACGTAGTACCATTCTACTTTATATATTTAGAAACTGAAGCTTGTGGAGTTAAATTATTTTGTTCAAGTCACCCAGCTAATGAGTGCTAGAGTTAGATTTCAAACTCTGGCATCTACGTTAATATTGTTCCAACTTTATAGCAGCAATGTCCACAATAGCCAAACTGTGGAAGGAGCCTCGGTGTCCATCGAAAGATGAATGGAAAAAGAAGAAGTGGTCTATGTATACAATGGAATATTACTCAGCCATTAGAAATGACAAATACCCACCATTTGCTTCGACATGGATGGAACTGGAGGGTATTATGCTGAGTGAAGTAAGTCAATCGGAGAAGGACAAACATTATATGGTCTCATTCATTTGGGGAATATAAAAAATAGTGAAAGGGAATAAAGAGGAAAGGAGAAAAAAATGAGTGGGAAATATCAGAAAGGGAGACAGAACATGAGAGACTCCTAACTCTGGGAAACGAACTAGGGGTGGTAGAAAGGGAGGTGCACAGGGGGTTGGAGTGACTGGGTGACAGGCACTGAGGGGGGCACTTGATGGGATGAGCACTGGGTGTTATTCTATATGTTGGCAAATTGAACACCAATAAAAAATAAATTTATAAAAAAAATATTGTTCTAACCTGAGTTCCACTCATGGAACTCTGTCAGTTATAACAATGATTAAGTCACTTCCTCCTTATACAACTATCTTGGAATATAATGATGCGTACTTATATCTAAAATCAAATTTTGGTCCATATGTCATGAGAATTTCATCCTGTGTGGGTGATTAAGTGGTGGTTGCATATATATTTTGTGTTAAAATCAGGAACTGGTGCCTAACCACAGGAATTGGGCAGATTTGCTTGTTTTAATATAGAAAGCCTGATGTCCCACAAAATTCATCCATCCTTAGCAAACCAGTAGAGTCAGTCACCTTAGGTTAAAAAAACCAGATCTGTAGAAAGTAGAGAAATCAATAGAGAAGAGGTTTCCTTTGCAATAAATGAACCAAAGTTTTGCATGTAATTTAAGACAAACATTTGTACAAATAAATTATTCTGTTCATTTCCTTAATATTGACTTATTAATACTTAATTTTTTGATGTTGTACGTGGTTTTTAGGTTTTTACTGCCCTATATTTCAAGTTTTTAGAATTAAACATTTGTTCTATTATTAACCCACTGACAAGAAGAATCAACCTGTCTAATCAAATATGTAATCACCTACATAATTTTTCCATAAAAATGTAAATTTTGGAAATCTTTTTTTTTAAGTTTGGTCAGGTGATTTTCAAAACTTGAAATTTCTATGATTTTTTTAAAAATTCAGTTTGACTGTGAAATTGATCTGGTTACTATTATTCTAGGGAATGAGTTCCTTAAAAGCAAAGTGACTTTTGGACAGTTTACAATCATCAAATACTTCACCCCATAGAGCAGTCAGCCTACATGCATTGATATAACACAAAAAGAGCTTGTTGAAAACTGAAAGATTCAGTAAATAAATTCATTAATTTGGAAAAATGTCAAAGAAATAATTTGTTGTTTTTCAACATTTTTTCTCCACTTAAACTGGCCAAAGCACACAGAAAAAAAATCCTATTAGGTATTTTAGGTTAGCTAAAATAGCTTACCTTAAGCTATTATTCTATGATGCAATTTCCTATCACGATCTGCTTTACCTTAAAGCTCTGACTATTATCACAGAATACTATCAGTAGTTTTGGAAGGCCTTTGATCTGGAGAGCAAGTAGAAATTATAAAGAAGAAAAAAAATGTTCTTGAAAAACTTTTTTCTTAGGGCTCTCCAGTTACACATTCATTACCTTTTCCTTATCTGTTTATCTATGGGGAAGATTTCTAGATTTGAGGAAGTTTTTCTTCTTTGTCAAATGCCTCTTTATCCAGTAAGCTGCTGCCTCCCCCATGGTTCTTTATCTGCCATCCATTATACTTTTTAAAAATATTTTATTTATTTATTCATGAGAGACATAGAGAGGAAGAGAGGCAGAGACACAGGAGAAGCAGGATCCATGCAGGGAGCCCGATGTGGGACTCTATCTCGGGACTCCAGGATCACCGCCTGAGTTGAAGGCAGACACCCAACCAACCACTGAGCCAGCCAGGTGTCCTGCCATCCATTATACTTACATGTAGCCCCATCATACCTGAGGAGTCTTTAATCCCAAAGTGGCTCTGTCAGTGCCATGCTGTATTCTCCATTTTCCTTAGGCACAGTCATGTCTGGTCTATGTATTACAGCAAGTCCTATCTTCTAAACTATGCTAAACTCTTTGAGTTACTTTTCTGGTGGTTTTCCATTCCTTGTCTGTGGATCATCACAGGAAGAGGAGACTTGAATGATTCATAGGATTTGCTCAAACCAGGTAGCAGAGAGAATTCTAAGCAATGAAAATGACACACATAAAGACAGTAGAAAGAACAAGAAGGCTGCCATCACTGGAGCATAGGTAATAAGGTGACAAGTGTCATGAGAAGAGTATGTAATTTTAACTCAAAACAGTGAATAATATGGATGTTTCAAGAAATTTTACGTCTAATTTAGAAAATTCTTGGAGTCAAGTGACTTTTAGTCATGGTTTTTCTTATCACATCTTGGAGGCAATTTTCTATTGGGCCTATGAAAATTAGACAGCTCTATTAAAAACTTCATTCATTCCCCCAAAGAACTTTTGAAGACCCTTTCATAAAGTAACACTTTCCTTAGGGCATATGGATTTCTTCATCCATAGAGGCTATTATTATATATTTTGAGAGCAAAAAAGCATAGAGGATGTTTTTGAGCTTGACTTCCTTGAAAATATCTGGGTGCTAGAGATATATTGTAGCTCTGTAGAAAATAGCAAATGTGGGAATTTTTTGTATATATTTCAAACCTCATTTAGAATCTGGATGTGATTCGAGCTGGTGTCAAGGATGCATGAAATTAAATTTAAGAAAGCTCAGCTTTAAGAAATACCAATTTCTTTCTGCATTGGGTAGTTAAATTCTGGGTAGAAATTAAAACCAGTCATTTTCCTTTTGAAATTAATAACACTGGTGAGTTTTTTTTCGTAATTCCACAAATCAAATATGTACTGATAATTTAAGGGGCTAAAGTTACATTCAAGGAGTCTTACAAAAAGAAAAGTAGAAGGTCTGTGGGGTGGAAAACCATCTCATGGGAGTCTGCTACTTTCTGACTAGGGGGCAAAGTCATATTTTTAAGCATGTCTGCAAAAGTCATCCTCATAGAAAGTATGTTTTTAACAGAATGATAAATCAGATTTTAAAATAGTATTCTACTAGATATTTTATTTTAAAAGACTCAAAAACCATATGGTATATTTTGTAAATAATTTAGAGTTTAACTGTTCAAGTTTTCAAATCAAGATATATTTTAGTATTTAATTTTAAAAGCCTCAAATTTCAAAATATACATTAAAGTGGTTTCCATATACACTTTTATTCACATGAATAATACTAATGCAATATATTCATAAACTTTATTGGAAGAAGATTGTTATTCAATTTTATAAACAAATTGCAAAGGAATTATAAAATTGAACAAGCATCACCAGTAGCTCTTAATGTATTTTTAAATATGGGATTATTCTCTGCAGTGGGATATTTTACAAAAGGTAGTAACATTCAGTTTTTCTTATATTGCAAAGTTTCTAAATTCTAGATGAGACAGTCATTTTCTCAAGATGCTTTAAATTATAAAATTGTGCATTTTCAAATTGCTTGCTCATCTCTTATCATTTGACCTTTTCCACGATCCTATAAAATAATTAGAACTGATATGGTTGATTACAGATGAGGAAACTGAAATTCAGAAAGCCAAGAAGACAAGGAAGATTACAAGGCTAATGGGTTAAGGAGGGAAGACAGGCACTTGGAATCTGTAGCTCCCAATCCATTGTTCTTTCCATTCTGTGTGGTCTCTTCTCAAACTGTCACAATTAGACACTTAGTTCAACCTGATTATTTCCCCAAAATTCAAGGGGAGAGGGGTTCTTAATAACACTATACTTGGGACACAAGACTTAAGCAAGAAGTCACATATATGAAACCTAATATTAGAGAAACTGCTTTGGCACAGAAAAGAGTCTGTTATAAAGGACATGCCCTTCTTATGTATTTTTGTAACAGATCTAGTCTTACATTAATGGCATCTATGAAGTGAAGTTGTGCAATTACTTAATATTTTAAATATTTAAATATTAAGGACCTTTAAGGACCTAAGATTGTACAACTGATTTTTCTATCTCATTAGTTTTGAATTAATTTCTCTCAGGTCTATTAAGAGATAGTTGTGATACCTTTATTAGTTTCATTTTATAATTAATTCATATGAGTCTCAGTTTTAGAAGAGTAAAATAAGTGTATGATGTCTTTCCTCTGCTATGTATTATCCTAGTCTTTCTTTTTTATATTTGGGGCTATTAAAATTGCTATTTTGAATATGGAGTAAAAATTCTTTCTTGTTCAAAGTACTTGGAAATGACACCACGCATTAGTTCTGCATTGATATTTTCAATACAATGCTTTTATTAAATAAATAAGGAATTGATTTTAATTCATGTAAAAACTATATTTTCTAAAAGAAAATAGTATTCCTTTTATATTTTAATATGGCTACCCATATCTGAACGAATTACAAATGCAAAGTTCTTTCAATTTCATTTCTGGCAGTAAAATGAAGAATACTTGCAAGTAATTATTTAACACATCATATGTGATATTCATTATCTTTAAATTTTGTTTGATATGGGGGTCTGCCGCGGAAACAAGATGACGAAAGGGACGTCATCGTTCAGAAAGCGTCGCAATAAGATGCACACGTTGCGCCGCAGCTGTGGCTCTAAGGCCTACCACCTTCAGAAGTCCACCTGCGGCAAGTGCGGCTACCCTGCCAAGCAGAAGAGAAAGTATAACTGGAGTGCCAAGGCTGAAAGACGGAATACCACTGGGACCGGTCGAATGAGGCACCTAAAAATTGTATACCGCAGATTCAGGCATGGATTCCGTGAAGGAGCGACACCTAAGCCCAAGAGGGCAGCTGTTGCAGCATCCAATTCATCTTAAGGATTTCAACGATTAGTCAAAATAAACTTTCTGGTTTTAAAAAGTAAAAATAAATAAATAAATAAATAAATAAATAAATAAATTTTGTTTGCTATTGTTTGGAATTGATAAATGCTCTATAATCACAAAAATTAATTGCTTTATTGAATATAAATACTATGTAGAATAAAACCTTAATTTTTATTCAAGAAGTTACCAAGCATTGTTATTTTTGGATTTTTTTTACCACAAAGTATAACATGAAGTTGCTGCTGGTGCTGTAAACTCTAGATCATATATCATGGGCTTTCCAATACAAACCTGAGATAAGAGATGAGAAATTACCTTTAGACAGGAGAGTTTGTGAACCAATATTTTGCTTCTGTATAAGAGAAAAAGAAAAATCGTGCTTTGTGTTTCTGAATAATTTTAATGGACTCTGGTTGAAACTATCATTTATGGAATCTAATATCTGTTTAAAAAAACCTTGGGAAAACTTGAAGATAAAAGGAATTGGAGGCACTGAGGACAGTGATAAATACAGAAATAGATTCATAGGAAGTCTTGAGCCTTTATTGAGTACGCCTTAGGAAATTTCAAGTATACAATATACAATACCATATTATTAACCACAGTCACTATGCTGTGCATTAAGTCCTCAGAAATTATCCTTCTTTTGACTGATAGTTTGTACCCTTTGACATATATTTCCACATTTCCCACTCCCCTCAGTCCTTTGCAACCTCCGTTATATTCTGTTTCTATGAAATTGACTTTTTAGAAAAAGTTTCCATGTATAAGTGAGATCATACAGTATTTATCTTTCTTTGTATGGCTTGTTTCACTTAGCATAATGCCCTCCAGGCTCATCCATGTTATCACAAATGGCAGGATTATCTTCTTTTTTTTAAATTTTTATTTATTTATGATAGTCACAGAGAGAGAGAGAGAGAGGCAGAGACACAGGCAGAGGGAGAAGCAGGCTCCATGCACCGGGAGCCCGATGTGGGATTCGATCCGTGTCCAGGATCGCGCCCTGGGCCAAAGGCAGGCGCTAACCCGCTGCGCCACCCAGGGATCCCAGGATTATCTTCTTTTAATGGCTAGATAATATACCATTGTTTATATATTCCATATTTTGTTTATCCATTTATCCATTGAAAGACATTTAGGTTATTTCCATATTTTGGTTATTGTGTGTAATGCTGCAACGAACGTGGGAGTACAGATATGTCATAGAGATACTTTTGTTTACTTCAGTTATGCACCAAGAAGTTGGATTGCTAGATCATATGGTAGTTCTAGTTTTGGTTTTTTGAGGAATCTCCATACTGTTTTCCATAGTGGCTGCACCAATTTGTATTCCCACCAACAGTACACTAGAATTTCCTTTTCTTCAACATTCTTTCCAGTACTTGTTATTTCTTGTCTTTTTGATAATAGCTATCCTAGCAGATATAGGGTAATATCTCATTATGGTTTTGATTTGCATTTTCCTGTTGATTCGGTCTTAAGCATTCTCAACACACACACATGCATACACACACACAAAGTTAGCTATGTAAAGTGATAGGTTAATTATTTTGATCTTGGTAATTATTTCATAATGCACATGTATATCAAATTATTACACTATATACTTTAAATATGTAAAATTACATTCTTCAGTTATCCCCCAATAAAGTTGAGGAAGAAATAAAAGAAATAGACTATGCTTACTTCCTATCTATTAGGAACTGTGGATTAAATCAGGTACAATAAAATGTGACATTATTGAAGTGCCCAGAAGTGATTTCTAGCTTAAAGTAATGCCTAATTTATATAGCCCTTGATTGAGACTTCCCCATATTCCTGTTAAAATACCAAATGTAGGCATGGATTAATATTAAATCTCACATCACCACTGAAAACTAACACTGACCTAATGTTAGATTCTAGAAGGAATTTCTGTTACCTAAAAGTATATGGATGTGGATTAAGAAAAGTCCTTCAGGTTTTGTCTGATGAGCTCTTAGATTTCACTTGATGAAATATTTTTTTTCTCTTAAAGGACAGGAAGATACCAGGAAGTCAGGGGTAGCTATTCTTGTACACTAAAAACATTCAGAAATATCAATAACAAAAACATAACACCATAGGAACAAAGGGATATATTTCCTAGAAATAAAGTTTTGTTGTGGGGAGAGCCAGGTAGAGAAGAGAAGCACAGAGAGAGGAAGAGTCCAGGAAGCCATATAACCAAATGGCCTATGTGTCAGGAAACCAGACAAAGTGGTAGAAAATAATCCTACTTCCAAATATCAGAACTATACTAAGTGATAACTGCTGAATGTGAGTTTGGGATGGAAACTATGCACATCAACATGCCCCAAAAATTGACTTTAGAAATTAATCTATCTATAGATCAATGAGTAGGAGGCAGTCCTATGGACTGTCAAATGAATCCAGATAAAGCTTTACTTAATTTAAGGAAAAATAGAGAACAAAAACAAACACAACCATCAGCAGAAGCACCTCAGGTTTATGGGAAATATATATATAAAAAAAAGAATGTGAACACAAACCCACAATTTCAAAGAAGTACATATATTTGAAAAACAAATTACCTACTGAATAATTATGAATAAATTTCTGAAAAAAAATGGCATCCTCAAACTGCAAGGAAGAATGGTCTTTTCAAAAAAGGAGCAGAAAAAAAACCCAAAAAACAAAAAAAAAGGAGCAGATAATCATGAGAAACAAGGTCAGATGTAAATGAAAATGGCTGAAATAAGGAAAGATTGCCAAGAAATTATACTATAATAGAACTAGCATTCACATTGAACTGAGTGAAGAAAATAATTAAGATTGTCAAAAATCATTTCTGCCCTGTAAGTGACAAGAATAGTACAGTCTCATACAATAGAGGAAAATGACAAGGACTAAACCAAAACAAATCATTCTTTCAGAGAAAAAGGCAGGAGAATAGACATGTAATCTAAGATGTATAAGTGTTCCTGAGGAAGACATAGAAACAGCAGTTAGAAATAATAAATGTTATAAATTTTTAAAATATGAAATGAAAGAAATTTGTTTTTACAGATGGAAGGTCCCAGTTTTTCTTGCAAATTAAATAAAAAGAAAGCAAAAAAAATAAAATAAAAAAATAAAAATAAAAAAAATAAAAATAAAGCCACATTGTTATACATTCATAGAAATTAATCACAGTAATAAAGAAAGTTACATATAAGCATCCAAAAAACCCCCACATACTTCTCTGTAACCCTAATTCCAAAGAAAAGAAAGGTTACTACTAAAGTGATTGTTTGAGAATTGTACATATGGTCATCTCAATGGATGATGAAAAGAGTAATAAAATTCAACATCCATACTAATGTCAAAAATTCTTAGCAATAGTACAAAATGCTACTGGCCAAAATGAATTATAAATATAGATGTAAAAATCCTAAATAAAATATTAGATAATGGAGTTTAGATTTATATGGTAAAATATTAATATACTATAACCAATATTCTAGGAATTCAGCAATGATTCTTGGTAGGAAAATCTATTAATAAAAATAACAGAAATAGATCAAATGACAAGTGTACCCTCATCTCTCTAGTGCAGAAAAGGTAGTTGATATAAGTCACCATTTATTCTTGGTTAAAAATATTCTTAGAAAACTAGAAATTCAAATCTTCCTTAATATATTAATGAATATGTATCTCCATCTTACAGGCTGTATCATATATACTGTTGAAATTCTAATCACATTGGAATAAGCAATAAGGCAAGTCCTCCTGCAAGTCTACTTATTATTTTTCATCATTCCACAAGTATTAATACATTAGAACATAAATAAGAAAGCAAAATCATAGCTTTTGGAATGAATGAAACAAAGGTAATACTTATTGGGAGATGTCTTTGATTGGAAAACTCAGGCAAAATAACTGAAAAATAAATGGATATTGTACAATAATCTGGATACAAATTTAAATCATTAGTTTATAAAATTAAATAATCGGAACACAAAAAATTGGAAACTATACTTGTGACAGCTGTGCAATATCTAGAAATAAAATAAGTTGTTTTGTACCAATTTACTGAGTAATTCAGTAAATGGAGACACCTAGGTTTATTCTAGAGCAGTGACCTACATTACCAAGCCGTGAACACTTCTAGGAAATACTCCCTATAAGCTCCAAAGACCTTCAGAATTAAGTCATTAAAGATAATTCAATTATCTTTCAAATGAGGAAACTGAGACTCAGAGAAATGATGGCCAGGTTAGTGGACTGGTACTGAAATCCAGGTCATCTGGCACTGACTTAGATATTTTTTCCATTAAAGTGTTTTGGAAATAATCCAAAAAAAAAGAAAAAGAAAAGCCCAAAACACGCTTAGAGTTAATTTCCTTCAGACATTCCTTTCTCTCCTAACATTAAAATGCTGCAGAAAAATCTATTTAATACAGGATCTATCTAATTTAATTTTCTCAATAGACTTTTTTAAAAATAAAATTGGGGGCATCCCAGGTGGCTCAGCGGTTTAGCGCCACCTTTGGCCCAGGGCCTTACCCTAGAGACCTGGGATCGAGTCCCACGTCAGGGTCCCTGCATGGAGCCTGCTTCTCCCTCTGCCTTTGTCTCTGTCTCTCTGTGTGTGTGTGTGTGTGTGTAGTGTGTCTCATGAATAAATAAATAAAATCTTAAAAAATAAAATTTGAACCATGCTCTATTTAGTGTGATTCACCCCAGTTTTCTTCATAATAATAAATACAGGGCATGCTTCTAATTTCAGTAATGGTAGGGTAGGTAATTAACCCTCCCATTTATGAAAACTAAAGATCTGGATAATAAGTTAAAAATATAATTTTTTAAAAAGAGCATGCAAGTAATAACAATATAGTAAAGAATTGATGGGCTGAAAGCAAAAACAAGAGGCCAAACATGATGCGGTGAACTACTTATAGCTTTCAACATTTTCTAATTTAGAAAAAAGGAGCTACAAAACAGGTGTGACAGTTGGCAGTGAGGTGACCGGGATTCAAAGTCCAAGGCTTAAAATATATGAGTGGAGTCTAATGAGCAACCACCTCTATTTTAAACAGGGAACTTAAAGGGCTTTACTGTCACATGAAGGGTGAGCCAAAAATATACCAGACATAAACCAGATCGCCTATGGATTTGCACCTTGAATCCATGACTTACTTGGGTGGTCCAGAGGAATCTAAAGCCTTGATCCTGGATGAAGATAGTCCAAAGTCATTTCCCAGGGGCATACTGAATTTTTTCCCAGAAGAAGATAACAAACCCTCAAATCCCAAATATTTATATCACTTAGTAGAAGTTTGATGAATTACAGGAATCTTATTTTAAAGATATCAGAGAATTATTGAGTGGAAACAACTAATGCTATATAAATTGGAATTCCAGAGAGGGGAGCCTCTCTGATAGAGCTGATGATCATCCACTATTTTTCCTCTTGGGATCATTTACTGACTATGGGCATAGTATGAGGAGGAAAGATCAAACAATATTTTTGGTAGTTGCATGAAGCAACATTTTTGAAACCTGAGGAAACTCTGATACAGTGAGTTTTCACCATGGGATTTTGCTGACTTCTGGGACTGCCTGAGAGTGGCAGGTAAATGAGGCCAGTTGGTTTTGAAAGTCATATTGAAATTATCTGTATTCTTGTAGTGCTTAGGAAACAAAACCTAGCTAGGAGGGAAGCACCAGCTTCAAATGCATGGCTATTCTTTCCATCAAGGCATTTTCCAGAATTCAAAGTTGGGAAGTGTGTGTGGGGAAATAAAGTGCTAAGCTCTAAAAAAACCCCAAAGGCAGTAGTGAATTTTCCAAAGACTTTCATAAATGAGGAAAGGTATGTTTTTAGTAAAAACCCCAAGTCTATGCTCCAAAGCAGGACTGAAACAGAGGTCTATTGAGTGTTACCAAAATGTCAGCCTGGCCATCGCTCAGCTTATTACCTGATTGGATTCACATGATCACTTTCTCACTCAGTCTGCCCAACAGAGAGAAAAGATGTTATTCTCTGATGGAAGATGGCATCATTTAGTGTTTCTGATTTTCTTTTTAAACAATAAAATTTCCTGGAAATGAAGAAAGACGTGAAAATGTGACCAATAAGTAAGAGAAAATATCAAGAAACAGTAAAACTTCATATGATACAAATATTAAAGTGGATTTTGAAATAACTCTGAGTTATATTCTAAAGAAAATAGAGGACAAGATGGACAAGGTGAATAAAAATGACAGCATGAAATGAGCATTTGATAACTGAAAAATATAATATCTAAAGTTAAGAGTT
Source organism: Canis aureus (assembly GCF_053574225.1). Taxonomy (NCBI): domain Eukaryota; kingdom Metazoa; phylum Chordata; class Mammalia; order Carnivora; family Canidae; genus Canis; species Canis aureus. The sequence continues at coordinate 37,538,647 of NC_135649.1, read as the reverse complement.
GATTGGATGGGCTAAATTGAAGAATGGACACAGCAGTAACTGTGATTAGTGAATTTAAACAGATTAAAAGAAAATATCCAGGGCAGCCTAAGTGGCTCAGTGGTTTAGTTCCGCCTTCAGCCCAGGGTGTGATCCTGGAGACCCGGAATCGAGTCCCACATCAGGCTTCCTGCATGGAGCCTGCTTCTCCCTCTGCCTGTGTCTCTGCTTCTCTCTCTCTCTCTCTCTCATGAATAAATAAATAAAATCTTAAAAAATAAAAATAAAAGAAAATATCCAAATTGAAGCATAGAGTAAAAAGTAATAGAGCAGAAGAGAGAGTAAGAGCCACGTGTAGACATAGTGTAAAACATGTATGTAATTGTACTCCCAGAAAGACAAGAGGAAGAAAATGGCAGGATGCAATAATTGAAAAGAAATCCATAAAAAAATTTTCTAAATTGATCAAGAGTATTAATCATAGCTTCAGAAATTTCAACAAGACCAGGCACATCAAAATATGAAGAAAACCAAATGTAAGGACATTGTAGTCAAATTGCCAAAAACCATAATTAAAAAGAAATCCTTAAAGGATCCATAGAAAAAGACACATTATCTATAATATGACTGATGGTTTATTTTGTATGGAAACTGTGGAAGACTTGAATCAATTGAATGACACATCTGAAATGCTTACCAAAAAAAAAAAAACAAAAATAAAGGCACATGCTCAGTGGTTGAGCATCTGCCTTTGGCTCAGGTTGTGATCCTAGGGTCTTGGGATGGAGTACAGCATCTGGCTCCCTGCAGAGAGCCTGCTTCTCCCTCAGCCTTTGTCTCTGCCTCTCTCTTTGTGTCTCTCATGAATAAATAAAATCTTAAAAAAAGGAAAATAGATTCTATCTTTGGTAAAATCTTCCTTCACAAATGAAATAAATATGTTTATGAACAAAGCATGAGAGAAATCATTGCTATACAATATGAAAAACTAAATGGAATTCTTCAGGCTCCAATAATATGATGAATCTAACAATTTTCTATGTGATACAGATGCACAGGACTGCAGAATGAAATGTGTAATACCAGAAAGGGTAAATAAGTGTGCAGTTTATAACATATGTGAAAGAAATATGACAGTAGGACAAAGAATGGTAGAAGATAAATGAAGAGAAATTCTTGTAGGTTTTTTGCATTACTTGAAATGTGGTAAAATAAATGATTTAAGGTAGAACATAGTTTAAGTCAAGTATGTGTATTCTAATCCTTAGGGCAAACACTAAAAGGATTATAAAAGAATGTATAACTAAAATTTGGTTGGAGATGTTAAGACACTTTTCTCAGTAATTTTATTTATTGATTGATTGATTGATTGATTTTTAAAGATTTTATTTATCCATGAGAGACACAGAGAAAGAGGCAGAGGGAGAAGCAGGCTCCCTCTGGGGAGCCCAATATAGGACTGGATCTCAGGATCACAGGATCATGACCTGAGCCAAAGGCAGGCGCTCAACCACTAAGCCACCCAGGCATCCCTTCTCAGTAATTTTAGAACAACAGACAAAAAGAAGTCTCTAAAGATACATAAATTTTGAAAAATACAATTAACCTAACTGACACATTTTATTTTTTTTTATTTTTTATTTATTTATGATAGTCACAGAGAGAGAGGCAGAGACATAGACAGAGGGAGAAGCAGGCTCCATGCACCGGGAGCCCGATGTGGGATTCGATCCCGGGTCTCCAGGATCGCGCCCTGGGCCAAAGGCAGGCGCTAAACCGCTGCGCCACCCAGGGATCCCCTAACTGACACATTTTAAATACTCTACCCACCTCACTTCAGAATACTCATTGTTTTCTAGTGCAAAAGCAGTATTTACCAAAATAGATTATATGCTAGACCATAAAGAAAGCCTCAGCAAAATTCAAATCACAGAGTATGTTCTCTGTAAACAGTGGAATTAAGCCAAGAATTAACAAGAAAAAAATAATTAGAAAATCATCAAGTGTTCAGAAGTTAAACAACACACTTCAGAATAACTAATGACACAAAGAACAAATGTGCTGAAAATAAAAAAATTAAATTGATGGTTATTAAATCATTGAATATAAATTGTATATGATGTGGTGATGTGCAAATTAAAAGAAATAAGGCCTTAAATGCACATTAAAAAATAAGAAAAATCAATATCAGTAATTCGAGTATCCATCTAAATAAGCTTAGGCTTGAACAGCAGATCAAATTCAATGTATTTAGAAGAAATAATAAACATATTTTATAAATTTATATAAAATATAAAGTAAATGAAATATTAAAAAGTTACAGTCCAGAAATTTAACAAGGCCAAAATTCAGTTTGTTGAAACAAATTGATATAACTTTAACAACAATGATTAAAAACATATATGAAATATCGAGTGAAAACAGGATAGTTTTACTGATCAGACATTAAAATTATAACATATGATATATGAATTTTCTGTCAAAAAAGATATTAAAAACAGTGATAACTTTAGGTAAATATGATAAATGAATTAAAATCCATAAAGTCCTGAAAAGCAGGACTTACCAAAACAGACACAAAAAGATATATACAGTCTGAATAGTGCTATATCTATTAAAGTAGTTGAAGCCATAGTTAAAATATTCAAAAATTAACCTCAAAACTCAAAAAACCTCATTGGTGACTTTTTTTCAAACTTTTAAGAAATAAATAATGCTAATTATTCATAAACTCTTCAGGGGAATAGCTAAGGAGAGAAGAGTCCAACAAAAAAGGGCAAAATGTTTGGAACAGACAATTCATAATGAAAGATATACAAACAACCAATAAGCATGACAAAAATGTAGTCTGTATAATAAGTCATTAAGGAAATGCAAATTAAAACCACACTGCGATAGCATACCCACTAGAATGGCTACAATTATGAAGACAGTCAATACCAAGTGAGAAGAAATGCTTTTGCCACTAAGAAGCAGAAGCAGTAAGAGTCAATCCAAAAACCATAAAAGTTTGGGAGATCTGGCCTACTGAAACCTCTATGGACAACGAGAAACCACTGGAGGATTTTGAAAAGTGAATGAGCATAAATAATTAACAAAATTAACAAAATAAATGAAAAAGTAAGATAGTTTTAATATATTCAGAAAAAGATTTTAGTAAAAGTATTTACGCGGGGTGAAAACCCTTAGAATACTAGAAATAGAAGAGAAATACCTCAATTTGATTTAAAATTCTCTGTATAAAGGAAACCAGAGCAACCATCATATTGATGAGAATCATCACTGGAATGAAAATTAAAACACTTTAGGTTCTACTACAAACACTTAGAATGTCAAAACAAAGAAGGAAACAAAAACTTCAAACTATCCAATGGTGGCAAAAATCACTAGCTATTAGTACAACCACTTTGAAAACCCTCGGACATTATCTGTACAACTGAAACTATGCCATATCCCGTGACCCAGTAATTCTACTTTTAGGCACAAACCTAACAGAAATGCATACATCTATGCACTAAATATATAGATAGAATAATTATAATGACATTATTAATGATAAGCAAGATGAACAATACAAATGTCTATCTGGAGTGGAATGCATATATTGTGAAGAATTTTATGTTATGAAATACGCAATGGGAAAAGAACAAACTACTGTTTTATGTTTTGGATGAATTTCACAGTTGTAATGTTGAATAAATGAAACCAAACATATACAAATAGAAGCCATGATAGTAGTGACCCTTAGTGAGTAGTAATGGCTGAGGGCGTTTGCCCTTGTTAGGGATAGTGCCTAGGATTGGACAAAGAAAGCTTCTAATGTTTTATATCTTATTCTGTGTGGGGTGATTATTCTGGTGTTTTCACCTTGTGGAAATTCCCAGAGCTGTAAATTTAGATGTATACACTTCTATGTACTTCTATTGTGTTGTGTGTGTGTTCAATTCCTGAAATTAAAGGTGTGATATTTTATCACATTCTTACACTATTTCTTACACTATTTTAAGTATTGTCACCTTATACTATGGTTTGTACATCTCAGTTCAAGTGTCCACTCAGTATTTTATTTTATTTTTTTTTCCACTCAGTATTTTAATTCTCAAAATTGACCTGACTCATTTGTCTATTATTGTATATTAGCTTTGGAGCCAATTTATTAAGAACCAAAATGAATCCTTTTGATATTCTTATTTCTTAAATTAAAAATTATATTTCTTAAGACATAGACTTCAATATCCAGAAACATTGTTTATCTCTCATTTATTTCAAGTTTTATTTCATCTTAATCAGTATATACTCCTCAATAGTTTTCATATTTAAAAAAATCTAAATTTAAAAAAAATCTAAATTTTGCTTTTTTAAAATACAAAACTGTGTTTGTTTACCATAAAAAACTTAGAGCATAATGTTAATCAAAAGAAATATGAATCATCTGTATTGCCATCTCAAAGAGATACACAACATATATTGTTTTGTGGTGTGTGTGTGTACTTGTCAAAAAATAATTGCACAGGGATCCCTGGGTGGCGCAGCGGTTTGGCGCCTGCCTTTGGCCCAGGGCGCGATCCTGGAGACTCAGGATCGAATCCCACATCAGGCTCCCGATGCATGGAGCCTGCTTCTCCCTCTGCCTGTGTCTCTGCCTCTCTCTCTCTGTGACTATCATAAATAAATAAAAAAAATAATAATAATTGCACAGAAGTAGGTATACTTATTTACAATCCATTTTTAATTTCTGCAGAAAATCTCATTGCATGATTTACCACTATTTTCTAAAGAAAAAGATTGGAGTGTCGTTGTGGCTCAGTTGGTTAAATGTCTGCCTTCAGCTCAGGTCATGATTTCAGAGTCTTGGGATTGAGTCCTGCATTGGACTCCCTGCTCAGCAAAGAGTCTGCTTTTCCCTCTGCCTCTCCCTCTGGCTTGTGCTTGCTCTCTCTCTCTCTCTCTCAAAAATAAATACCTTTAAAAATATTGTATGAACCTTAATTTGTTTACTCAAGCTTCTACATTTAGAAATGTAAGATATTTCCTATTCTCACAGCATTATCAAATTAATTATAGCTACACTCCATGCATTCTTAATTATTTCCTTAGGATAAATATATAGAAGTGAAATTACTGGAACAAATGAAATATCAATTAATATTGGATACAAATAGCTACATTGCTTTCAAGAAAGTTTATAAAATGTTTACTTCAACTAATAGTTTATATGAATATCTGTTTTCATGTCCCCATGAAAATGACATATTATCATATTCTTGGTTTTAAAGTTTGCTAATTTGATTGGCTAATTAGTTTATTGCTATTAATTTAGCTTGTATTTGTTGATTTCTTGAATGTGAACTTTATAAAAATACATTTAATTGGGCTTCTGTGTTTATTTTTCTGGCTTTTATGTTTACATATTTTGTTTGTTTTCTACTGGTCTGTTTGTCTTTTATTACCTAATCATAAGAACTCTTTAAATATTAAAATATTAAAACTTTGTGAAATATATTACAAATTTTATCACCACTCAGATCAGAAACCAAATTTCCTATGTTAAGGATGTAGTTTGATCCATGTGGATAGATCATATGATATCTGACTGTCTAATCCAAAACCTAAATTTTTTCTAATCTTAAAAGATAATAAGATAAAAACCGAGGGAGGCAAGCCATAAGAGATTCTTTTTTAAAAAAAGATTTTATTTACTATTCATGAGAGACACAGAGAGAGGCAGAGACATAGGCAGAAGGAGAAGCAGGCTCCCTTCTGGGGAGCCCGATGCCGGACTTGATCCCCGGGCCTATGATCATGCCCTGAGCCAAAGGCAGAAGCTCAACCACTGAGCCTCCCCAGAGACCCACAACTCTTAACTATAGAGAAAAAAACTGAGGGTTGCTGGAGCAGCTGGGAGTGAGGGAATATGCTAAGTGTATGATGGGCATTAGGGATGGCACTTGTTTGGGTGACCACTGGGTGTTATATGTTAAGTGATGAATCACTAAATTTTGCTTCTGAAGTTGATACTATACTATATGTTAAATAACTTGAATTTAAATAAATAAAAGAAGAAGACAATTTTTTATTCACACTGAGATATCATTTCCAGTTTTTTTTTCAAATATGCCATTCCATTCACAGTAAAACCATGTAGCTATTCCACAATATAAGCAATAGAGGAATTATCAGGAGGAATGATAAGAGGTATTCTATATATGCAAACTTCACTTCTAATTTGGGTTTATCCTATAGTATGCTATGCAGGTAGAATATTTTCATCCTGTGAATTCTTGGCATACTTTGAAACACAATATTATTTAGTAATAATGGAAAACTCCCCAAATGGATCTGTGTGTTTCATAATTCTAATAACAAATCTATTTCTTAGATCTATGCTATGTGAATACATAATCAATATCAAGCTTGCATAAATCCTAAGGATCCCAGTTTATTTTTTTTAAGATTTTATTTATTTATTCATTCAGAGAGAGAGAGGGGGGCAGAGACACAGGCAGAGGGAGAAGCAGGCTCCATGCAGGGAGCCAGATGTGGGACTGGATCCCAAGACTCCAGGGCCACGCCCTGGGCTGAAGGTAGGCACCAAACTGCTGAGCCATCCAGAGATACCCAGGATCCCAATTTAGACTTTTTAGTTATCCATGATCACTAAAGGAGACTGTATAATACTCTAGGATTAAACTGCATTCAGTATATAAATAGGTAGGAAATTAATTATTTCAAAAGTTATTATTTAAAGATACAAGAAAGAAAGAGGATTATAGACCCATGTAGGTTTGAAATATGTATTGGTATTCTTTTCTTTTTGAGCAAGGAGACCAGCATAACTTACCCCAATTATCCTGTATGTATGCAAGCATGCATGTGTGTGTGTGTGATATACATATATACATAAATATTGAAATATAAAAATAACAAACTTCTGGTTCAAGATAGCTGTCTCTTTATAGATAGATGATAGATAGATAGATAGATAGATAGATAGATAGATAGATAGATATAGATTTCTTTTCCCCTATCCAAATCCTATTGAAGTGACAAAAGAAGTGTGGAAAATTATATATAGTCTGATGGGAATGGATTTGGTATGAAACTTAACAGAGCTGAGAAAATATTTCATAGAGGTAAAAAGATGATACCTAAAAAATACGCAGTTTCCCAAGATAGGCTAAGATGGACTTCTATGTCAGTATTAGAAGTAATGGGGACTGGAAGAAGGAGGATAATCCAGATAATTAAAGAGATGAAACAGCTGTTGTTGGTTCCCTACCACAGCAGATAATTTAGGCCTTGACATCCCACTGAAAGCATATAGAAAGTCAAATCTAGAAAGCTAGTGTTAAGTGTGTACCAAATATCAACTGCCACTTGAACTCAAAGACATTATTGTGTAAAATGACTTTGTAAAGCTGGTGGTTTATTATTATATTAAACAAACCTTCTCTATGACCAAATAATTCCACACTTAGGAATTTATCCAAAAGGAAGGATAGTATACATCCACAGTAACTTTTTTTAAATTTTTTTTCAATTTATTTATTTATGATAGTCACAGAGAGAGAGAGAGAAAGAGAGAGAGAGAGAGAGAGAGAGGCAGAGACACAGGCAGAGGGAGAAGCAGGCTCCATGCACCGGGAGCCCGACGTGGGATTCGATCCGAGGTCTCCAGGATCGCGCCCTGGGCCAAAGGCAGGCGCCAAACCGCTGCGCCACCCAGGGATCCCCCACAGTAACTTTTTAAGGAATTTTTGTAGTAGCTTTATTCATAAGAGCTCCAAATTGTCCACAAAGAATTGATACACAAAGTACGTTAAATTCACACAATTTGATATTATTATGGAATTTCAAAAATGATATTGACAAGCACACCAGTTGATTAATCTTATAATTTGGTTAGCACAGGAAGTCAGTCACAAAAAAATGCATGCTATGTTATTCTTTTAGACTGAGCTCAAAAACAGCTAAAACTAATAAGAAAATAGAAGTAAGGAAAGTAGCTGCCTTTGTAGGGACAGTAATTGCCTGGAATAGGGATGAAAATGATTTTCTGGAGTGTAGAAAATATTTTTATATTTTAATTAGATTGCTGTTTACCTGGGTGAATATATTTGACAAAATTCATCAAATAGCAGTCTTAAAAATCTTGGCATTTCAATGTATGTAAAATTTACCTTTGTTTTAGTTAGGCTAAAACATATAAAATGTGGCATTTTAATCATTATTAGATGTACAGATTAATGGCCTTAAGGACATTAATATTGTGCTACAACCATTACCACTATCCATCTCCAGAATTTTTTTTGTCTTCCCAAATATAAACTCTGTTCAAGTCTCTCCTTTCAGTTTTTTTTGGATATATATCCAGAAGTGGAATTTCTGGATCATGTGGCAGTTCTATGTTTATTTTTTTAGTACCTTATTCATGGTGTATAGATCTTTTAGTGTCATTGCATTCAGTTTACTAGTATTTTGTTGAAGATTTTTTCATCAATATTCACAAGTGATACAGGTCTGTAGTTTCCTTGTATTACAGAGTCTTCCTTTTCAGTATTTTGGAAGAGTTTGAGAATGATTGGTGTTAATGCTTCTTTAAACGTTTGATAGAATTCAGCAGTAAGGACATCTGGTCATGGGCTTTTTTTCTTTTAAGATTTTATTTGTTTGAGAGAGAAGGGAGGGGAGAGAATGTGCATGAGCAAGGAGAGGGGCAGAGGGAAAGGGAGAGGGAGACACTCAAGCAGGCTCTCCCCTGAACGCATACATAGCCTGATGCAGAGCTTGATCTCAGGGCCCTGAAATCATGACTCGAGCTGAAATCAAGAGTCAGACAGTTAATTGACTGAGCCATCCAGGTGCACTGCTCATGGGCTTTTCTTTGCTGGGAGGTTTTTGATTACTGATTTAATCTCCTTAGTTAAAAGTCTACTCAAATTTTCTGTTTCTTCATTATTCAATTTTGGTAAGTTACGTATCTCTAGGAATTTGTCAATTTCATCTAAGTTATCCAATTTGTATACAATTGTTCAGAGAATTTATACATAATCTTTTTAGTTTGTAAAATTTATGGTAATGTCCCATTTTTCATTTCTGATTTGTTATTTGTATCTTCTTTCTTTTTTTGTCAGCTAGCTAAAGGTTTGTCAATTTTGTTGATCTTTTTTGAAGAACCAAATATGCTTTCATTGATTTTCCCTATTGCTTTTGTGTTCTCTATTTTATTTATCTTGTTCTAATCTTTATTATTTCCTTTTTCCTGTTCACCCTTGACTTAGTTTGTTCTTCAATTTCTTAAAGTGTACAGTTAGGTTGTTGATTTAAGATTTTTTTTAATATAAGCTTTCATTGGTATAAATTTCCCTCATGGCACTGCTTTTGCTATACTCCATAAGTTTTGGAATGTTCGGTTTTAATTTTCATTGGTGAAGATATTTTCTAATTTCCCCTCTGATTTCTACATTGACATGGTTGTTTAACAATGTGTTGTTTAATTTACACATATTTGTATGCTTCCAGTTTTCTTTCCCCTGTTGATTTCAGTTGCATTTCATTTTGATAAGAAAAGATACTGTGAATTGTTTTCATCCTTTAAAATTCATGAAGACTTGTTTTAGTCTAACATATGACCTATCCTGGAGAATGATCCCTGTGCATTTGTGAAAATGTATATTATTCTGCCGTGTTGTGTATGTCTGTTATGTCTAATTGGTCTATAGTGTTGTTCACATCATCTATTTCCTAATTCGTCTTCTGTCTGGCTCTTCTTGTTTTTTTCTTTTTAAAGGATATAGAATATATTTGACCACAGAGCAGTGGGCAAGATAGCAAAGGGGAAGCTGTTTTTCTATCATTTCATTTTCAACCTGTATTTTTATATCTAAATTGATCCTTTGGGGGCAGCTCGGGTGGCTCAGCGGTTTAGCTCTGCCTTCAGCCCAGGGCGTGATCCTGGGGGCCCGGGTTCGAGTCCCACGTCGGGTTCCCTGCATGGAGCCTGCTTCTCCCTCTGCCTGTGTCTCTGCCTCTCTCTGTGTGTCTCTCATGAATAAATAAATAAAATCTTAAAAAAAATAATAAATGAATTGGTCTTTTGTAGTTAGGATATCGTTAAATGATGTTCTTTTAAAACCCATTCTGTCAATTTGTGTCTTTTGATTGAGAAATTTTATACATTGACATTTAATTATTGAGGGAAGGACTATCCTAATTTTGTGATTTATTTTCTTTATGATTTATAGCCCTTCTCCCTTATATCCTCCCTTACTGCTTTACTGCCTTTGTGTTGAGTTGACTGCTGTTTTTTTATTTTATTTTTTTGTGGTGACACATTTTGATTCCCTTTTCATTTCCTTTTGTGAATACAATATAGATATTTTATTTGTTGTTACTATGGGTATTACATAAAACATCCTAAAGTTATATCAATCTTTTTAGATGTCAACTTAATTCCAGTCACATACAAAAACTATTCCTTCAGCGCCGTACCCACCCATTTTATATTATTGATATCACAAATTACATATTTATGTATCATGTACCCATAAACATAGATTTGTAATGATTTTTTTATACATTGTCAATTATTAATTCAACTAATCTCTACTTCATTCTTTCTCTCCTTTTCTGGGTATCGTATAACATATAAATTGGTCTTCTTGATGGTGTCCCATAAATCCTTAGACTTTGCTGACTTTTCTTTATTCTTTTCTTTTTTTTTTTTAATTTTTTTATTTATTTATGATAGTCACAGAGAGAGAGAGAGAGGCAGAGACATAGGCAGAGGGAGAAGCAGGCTCCATGCATCGGGAGCCTGATGTGGGATTCGATCCCGGGTCTCCAGGATCGTGCCCTGGGCCAAAGGCAGGCGCCAAACCGCTGCGCCACCCAGGGATCCCTATTCTTTTCTTTTTTAATTCTCAGACACAATGATTTCAAATGTCCCATCTTCAAGTACACTGTTTTTTTCCTCTGCCTGTTTAAGTATGCTGCTGAACACCACTAGTGAATTTTTCAGTACAGTTACAGTATATTTCTATGCCTGAATATCTATTTGCTTCTGATATTTTCTATTTCTTTGTGATACTATTATCCTTTGCACATATAATTTTCCCAATTTCCTTTAGTTCTTTGTCCATTTTTGCCTTTAGAAATTTGAGTATATTTAAGATGATTGTTTTAAAACCATTGTCTAGTATGCCCAATGCTGGTGTTTCTTCATGGATGATTGCTGCCACGTTATTTTCTTCCTTTCCATTATTTTCTTCCTTTCCAGTATGTTTTCTTATTTATTTATATGCCTTGTAGATATTTTGTTGTTGTTGCAAATTGTTTATTTGAAAAAAAAGTCAGTGACTTCTTCCAGTCTTTGCAGACTGGTTCTGCATGGAGAATGACCTTCACTAATTAGCAGGTCAGGTTCTGAACCTTGGGATCAGCCTGGGATGAAGGCTAAAGGTCTGCTCACGTCTTCTCTGGGTGTTCATTTTCCCTTGTCCTATGAGTGCCTTTTTTGATTATCTTGTAGCCATGGCTGCTTTTGAATGTCTTAATTTCATAAAGAATCTCAGCTTAACTTGTCATTGGTGTTTTAGATGTTCTATTTGTAGTCTTCTACCTGTAATCTTTTTACCCATATGCCATGGATTTATAGTCCCTCTGCATCTTTCATAAGCCATGCCTACTATTTTCAATGGCTTCCTGACCTATGATTCAAACTATGGTGTTATTCCTCATCTGACTTGGATCAGGCAAAACATACCACTCCCTCAGGCAGCTGCCAGACAGGGTTAGATATTCTCTGCTACCCCTGGGTGATAGAGAATTGGAAACTGGGCTGCTTCTTCCTTCAGATTGTGTTGCTATGTGCCCAGAACAGTATGGGGCAAAGGCCAGTAAAAATGCCAAAAAATTTCCTACCATCTTTTATTCAAAAATATTTTTTTTAATTTCTGTTTTTCTTTTTCAATAAGATTTTTATTTATTTATTTGAGAGAGAGAGAGAGAGAGAATGAGCAGGGGGAGAGAGGCACAGTGAAAGGGAGAAGCAGACTCCCTGCCGAGCAGGAAGCCTGACATGAGGCTCAATCCCAGGACCTCAGGCATGACCTGAGCTGAAGGCAGATGCTTAACTGACTGAGCCACCCACGCACCCATTTCCTACCATCTTGAATGTGTTTTTTTTTTCTTTTTTAAAAGATTTTATTTAGGGATCCCTGGGTGGCGCAGTGGTTTGGTGCCTGCCTTTGGCCCAGGGCACGATCCTGGAGACCCCGGATCGGGTCCCACATCGGGCTCCTGGTGCATGGAGCCTGCATGGAGCCTGCTTCTTCTTCTGCCTGTGTCTCTGCCTCTCTCTCTCTCTCTCTCTGTGTGACTATCATAAATAAATAAAAATTTTAAAAAAGACTTTATTTATTTATTCATGAGAGACACAGAGAGAGAGAAAGAGAGAGAGGCAGAGACACAGGCAGAGGGAGAAGCACGCTCCATGCAGGGAGCCCGATGTGGGACTCAATCCAGGGATTCCAGGATCATGCCCTGAGCTGAAGGCAGATGCTCAACCACTGAGCCACCCAGGCGTCCCTGTGGTTTTTTCTTGATTGAGAATTTGCTGTATTGGTATCAAAAATTGTCTATTTTCAAGCACTTCTATAAAGTTGTTTATTTAAAAAAAAATTTAAAAAATTTTTTCATGATAGACTGAAGGCCTCAAGCTTCCTAGTTGGCCATCTTGATGATGTCCCTCTTTTTTATCTGAATTTTTAAAAAGACTTATTCTCAGATTTCCTTTAAAAATATATTGGTGGTCTGTAGTTGATACACTTAAAAAGGCATAAAATGAAGAGATAAATACAGATGATGCAAATACTAAAAATAGAAATCAGGTTTAGCACTACCAATATAAGAAACATAGAACAATATGGTGAAAATGGTGTTGTCTGATGTGTGGAGAAGCTGTTTTCAGTGAGTAGGGGGCAAAGAGAAAGGGAAGGGAGGAGAAAAGTCAAAATCTATATTTAGAGAAAAAATGATGAATTTTCCATTGTACATTCACATGAATCAATAAATACCATATTTTTCTTAAGCAAGCTTAAGTTGAATTGCAATTGGAGTCTTGACTCAGTATATCTAAGATAAACCTAATGATATTTGTCCAAGTTTTATAGAAAGAAAATACCCTTTATTAAACACATTAATGAGTGAACAATGGACACAGATTGTAGGAGATGCCAATTTTTCCTAAATTAATCTATAAAATCAATGCAACATCTCTCGAAATCCCAAAAGAAGTATATTTTTGCCACATTCTTCACTAGATAATAGCAAATTTTTTTAAAAGTTCATGTTTATTAATGACAGCCTAGAGTACATCACAGAAGTGTAGCATTTAAAAACTAGAGGTTGTTTGAGTGATGAGATTGCCAAGGAAAAACAAATTCCTCCACATTTGAAACCCTCTCAATTCTACTAGCTCCATGGCTTTGAAACAAGAGCTCAAAGGTTTTCAACTCCAAGTATTTCTCATAGGAAGAGGACCTAAGCTTGAGGTATTCCAAATATTAACTTTTGCTTCGTATGCAATGAATATGTCAGGGTCTTTGGCAGGAAAGGTCCCTTGCCTCTAGTGTAGTGATAGTGAAATACATAATGTGCTATGATTATGCATATATTAAATGCATATTTTTTAATAAATTAATTTTTTATTGGTGTTCAATTAACCAACATACAGAATAACACCCAGTGCTCATCCCGTCAAGTGTCCCCCTCAGTGCCCATACCCACTCACCCCCACCCCCCGCACTCCTCCCCTTCCACCACCCCTACCTAGTTCGTTTCCCAGAGTTAGAAGCCCTTATGTTCTGTCTCCCTTTCTGATATTTCCCACACATTTCTTCTCCCTTCCCTCATATTCCCTTTCACTAGTATTTATATTCCCCAAATGAATGAGAACATACGCTGTTTGTCCTTCTCCGATTGACTTACTTCACTCAGCATAATACACTCCAGTTCCATCCACATTGAAGCAAATGGTGGGTATTTGTCGTTTCTAATGGCTGAGTAATATTCCGTTGTATACATAAACCACATCTTCTTTATCCATTCATCTTTCGATGGACACCGAGGCTCCTTCCACAGTTTGGCTATTGTGGACATTGCTGCTATAAACATCGGGGTGCAGGTGTCCCAGCGTTTCATTGCATCTGAATCTTTGGGGTAAGTCCCAACAGTGCAATTGCTCGGTCGTAGGGCAGGTCTATTTTTAACTCTTTGAGGTCTCTTTTAACTCTTTCTCACTGTTGTGAGGTGGTTATCTCATTGTGGTTTTGATTTGTATTTCCCTGATGGCAAGTGATGCAGAGGATTTTCTCATGTGCATGTTGGCCATGTCTATGTCTTCCTCTGTGAGATTTCTCTTCATGTCTTTTGCCCATTTCATGATTGGATTGTTGGTTTCTTTGGTGTTGAGTTTAAGAAGTTCTTTATAGATCTTGGAAATAGCCCATGATCTGATAGGTCATTTGCAAATATCTTCTCCCAATCTATAGGTTGTCTTTTAGTTTTGTTGACTGTATCCTTTGCTGTGCAAAAGCTTCTTATCTTGATGAAGTCCCAATAGTTCATTTTTGCTTTTGTTTCTTTTGCCTTCGTGGATGTATCTTGCAAGAAGTTACTGTGGCCAAGTTCAAAAAGGGTGTTGCCTGTGTTCTCCTCTAGGATTTTTTTTGGACTCTTGTCTCATATATAGATCTTTCATCAATTTAGAGTTTATCTTTGTGTATGGTGAAAGAGTGGTCTAGTTTCATTCTTCTGCATGTGGATTTCCAATTTTCCCAGCACCATTTATTGAAGAGACTGTCTTTCTTCCAGTGGATAGTCTTTCCTCCTTTATTGAATATTAGTTGACCATAAAGTTGAGGGTGCATTTCTGGGTTCTCTATTCTGTTCCATTGATCTATATGTCTGTCTTTTTGCCAGTACCACACTGTCTTGATGACCTCAGCTTTGTAGTCCAACCTGAAATATGGCATTGTGATGCCCCCAGCTATGGTTTTCTTTTTTAAAATTCCCCTGGCTATTCGGGGTCTTTTCTGATTCCACATAAATCTTAAAATAATTTGTTCTAACTCTCTGAAGAAAGTCCATGGTATTTTGATAGGGATTGCATTAAACGTGTATATTGCCCTGGGTAACATTGACATTTTCACAATATTAATTCTGCCAATCCATGATTATGGAATATTTTTCCATCTATTTGTGTCTTCCTCAATTTCTTTCAGAAGTGTTCTATAGTTTTTAGGGTATAGATCCTTTACCTCTTTGGTTAGGTTTATTCCTAGGTATCTTATGCTTTTGGGTGCCATTGTAAATGGGATTGAATCCTTAATTTCTCTTTCTTCAGTCTCATTGTTAGTATATAGAAATGACATTGATTTCTGGGCATTGATTTGTATCTTGCCACGCTACCAAAATGCTGTATGAGTTATAGCAATCTTGGGGTGAGGGCTTTTGGGTTTTCTATGTAGAGTATCATGTCATCAGCGAAGAGGGAGAATTTGACTTCTTCTTTGCCAATTTGAATGCCTTTAATGTCTTTTTGTTGTCTGATTGCTGAGGCTAGGACTTCCAATACTATGTTGAATAGCAGTGGTGAGAGTGGACATCCCTGTCTTGTTCCTGATCTTAGGGGAAAGGCTCCCAGTGCTTCCCCATTGAGATGATATTTGCTGTGGGCTTTTCATAGATGGCTTTTAAGATGTCGAGGAAAGTTCCCTCTATCCCTACACTCTGAAGAGTTTTGATCAGGAATGGATGCTGTATTTTGTCAAATGCTTTCTCTGCATCTAATGAGAGGATCCTATGGTTCTTGGTTTTTCTCTTGCTGATATGATGAATCGCATTGATTGTTTTACGAATGTTGAACCAGCCTTGCATCCCGGGGATAAATCCTACTTGGTCATGGTGAATAATTTTCTTAATGTGCTGTTGGATCCTATTGGCTAGTATCTTGTTGAGAATTTTTGCATCCATGTTCATCAGGGATATTGGTCTGTAATTCTCCTTTTTGGTGGGGTCTTTGTCTGGTTTTGGAATTAATGTGCTGCTGGCCTCATAGAACGAATTTGGAAGTACTCCATCTCTTTCTATCTTTCCAAACAGATTTAGTAGAATAGGTTTGGTTTCTTCTATAAACGTTTCATAGAATTCCCCTGGGAAGCCATCTGGCCCTGGACTCTTGTGTCCTGGGAGGTTTTTGATGACTGCTTCAATTTCCTCCCTGGTTATTGGCCTGTTCAGGTTTTCTATTTCTTCCTGTTCCAGTGTTGGTAGTTTGTGGCTTTCCAGGAATGCGTCCATTTCTTCTAGATTGCCTAATTTATTGGTGTATAGCTGTTCATAATATGTTTTTAATATCGTTAGTATTTCCTTGGTGTTGGTAGTGATCTCTCCTTTCTCATTCATGATTTTATTAATTTGAGTCTTCTCTCTCTTCTTTTTAATAAGACTGGCTAATGGTTTATCTATCTTATTAATTCTTTCAAAGAACCAACTCCTGGTTCTGTTGATCTGTTCCACAGTTCTTCTGGTCTCAATTTCGTTGAGTTCTGCTCAAATTTTAATTAACTCTCTTCTTCTGCTGGGCATAGGGTCCATCTGCTGTTTTTTCTCTAGCTCCTTTATGTGTAAGGTTAGCTTTTATATTTGAGTTCTTTCCAGTTTTTGAATGGATGCTTGTATTTCCCCCTCAGGACTGCTTTTGCTGCATCCCAAAGATTTTGAACGGTGGTATCTTCATTCTCATTAGTTTCCATGAATCTTTTTAATTCTTCCTTAATTTCCTGGTTGACTCATTCATCTTTTAGCAGGATGGTCCTTAACCTCCACGTGTTTGAGGTCCTTCCAAACATCTTCTTGTGATTTAGTTCTAATTTCAAGGCATTATGGTCTGAGACTATGTAGGGGACGATCCCAATCTTTTGGTATCTGTTCAGACCCGATTTGTGATCCAGTATGTGGTCTATTCTGGAGAAAGTTCCATGTGCACTTGAGAAGAATGTGTATTCAGTTGAGTTTGGATGTAAAGTTCTGTAGATATCTGTGAAATCCATCTGGTCCACTGTATCATTTAAAGCTCTCGTTTCTTTGGAGATGTTGTGCTTAGAAGACCTATCGAGGGTAGAAAGAGCTAGATTGAAGTCACCAAGTATAAGTGCATTATTATCTAAGTATTTCTTCACTTTGGTTATTAATTGGTTTAAATATTTGGCAGCTCCCACATTCGGGGCATATATATTGAGGATTGTTAAGTCCTCTTGTTGGATAGATCCTTTAAGTATGAGATAGTGTCCCTCTTCCTCTCTCACTACAGTCTTCGGGGTAAATTTTAGTTTATCTGATATAAGGATGGCTACCCCTGCTTTCTTTTGAGGACCATTTGAATGGTAAATGGTTCTCCAATCTTTTATTTTCAGGTGTAGGTGTCCTTCTGTCTAAAATGAGTCTCTTGTAGACAGCAAATAGATGGGTCCTGCTTTTTTATCCAGTCTGAAACCCTGCGCCTTTTGATGGGGTCATTAAGCCTGTTCACGTTCAGAGTTACTATTGACAGATATGAGTTTAGTGTCATCATGATGTCTATTCAGTCCTTGTTTTTGTGGATTGTTCCACTGAACTTCTTCTTAAAGGGGAATTTTAAGAGTCCCCCTTAAAATTTCTTGCAGAGCTGCTTTGGAGGTCACATATTCTTTCAGTTCCTGCCTGTCTTGGAAGCTCTGTATCTCTCCTTCCATTTTGAATGAGAGCCTTGCTGGATAAAGTATTCTTGGTTGCATGTTCTTCTCATTTAGGACCCTGAATATATCCTGCCAGCCCTTTCTGGCCTGCCAGGTCTCTGTGGAGAGGTCTGCTGTTACCCTAATATTCCTCCCCATAAAAGTCAGGGATTTCTTGTCTCTGGCTGCTTTATGGATCTTCTCTTTATCTTTGGAATTTGCAAGCTTCACTATTAAATGTCGAGGTGTTGAACGGTTTTTATTGATTTTTGGGGGGATCTCTCTATTTCCTGGATCTGAATGCCTGTTTCCGTTCCCAGATTAGGAAAGTTTTCAGCTAGAATTTGTTCAAATACATATTCTGGCCCTCTGTCCCTTTTGGCGCCCTCGGGAACCCCAATTAAACGTAGGTTTTTCTTCCTCAGGCTGTCGTTTATTTCCCTTAATCTGTCTTCATGGTCTTTTAATTGTCTGTCTCTTTTTTCCTCAGTTTCCCTCTTTGCCATCAACTTGTCTTCTATGTCACTCACTTGTTCTCCCACCTTGTTAACCCTCGTCGTTAGGACTTCTAGTTTGGATTGCATCTCATTCAGTTGATTTTTAATTTCTGCCTGATTGTATCTAAATTCTGCAGTCATGAAGTCTCTTGAGTCCTTTATGCTTTTTTCTAGAGCCACCAGTAGCTGTATAATAGTGCTTCTGAATTGGCTTTCTGACATTGAATTGCAATCCAGATTTTGTAACTCTGTGGGAGAGAGGACTGTTTCTGATTCATTCTTTTGAGGTGAGGTTTTCCTTCTAGTCATTTTGCTCAGTGCAGAGTGGCCAAAAACAAGTTGTATTGGGAAAAAGAGAAAAAGAGAGAGAGAGAAGGAAAGAAAAGAGAAAAAGAAAATAGGAAAAAGGAAGAAAAAAAGGAAAACAGAGAAGAAAAAGAGAAAGAAAAGAAAGAAAGTTAAAAAAAAGGGTTGGGGAAGCAATCAGAAATCAAAAAAAAAAAACCACGGGGGAGTATCTTCTAATTCTGTGGCGGGGCCACCTCTGGAGCCCTGGATTCAGCCCCCACAGGAACTCCGGAGCTCTCAGCCTGCAGGGCCGCTGATCTGCTCAGCTCGGGGCAGGAGCGTCCTTGCTCTCCTGGGCCCTCCCGGCCTCCTCCTGTCTCGGGGGGATCCTGCGCTGTTTCCCGGCACCCTGTGCTGTTGGATTCGCGCTCCCGGCCGCGCAGCCCCCTCCGCGGAGCCACCGCCCAAGCCCCTCCGAGCTGCTCCGGGTCCCGCGGTGCGCGCTGCAGCCCTTAGGGAGCTCCACGCACTCTCCTGGGCGCGCAGTTGCTCTGTTACTGTCCCAGGGAACCCGAGGGCATCCTCGCCCTCCTGGGTCCTGCTCCAACTCCCTGCGGGCACCTTTCCACCTGCTTCTCCGGGACGGGGCTCTCCTGTCCTGGGGACACTCGCCCCGGCCTCAGCCCGGCTCCTCGCGGGGCCTCTCCCCCTTGGAGGCCTTTTGTTTCTTTATTTCTTTTTTCCCCCCGTCTTCCTATCTTGATAGAAGCGCGAACTCTTCTCACTGTAGCATTCCAGCTGTTCTCTCTTTAAATCTCAGGCCGAATTCGTAGATTTTCAGGATGATTTGAAGGTTATCTAGGTAATTTGGTGGGGACAGGTGATTTGGGGACCCTATTCTTCCGCCGTCTTTCCCCGCCTCCTCGATAATAGCAAATTGATGTCTTAAAATAGGCTCCAGTCTGGAACTAATTGTGTTGTTTACCACATTTACTATGCACTTGGGATTTTAGAAAATTTTATGATAAAAATCATACATAATTCACCATATTTACCAAGTGACAGAATTATCATGAGTAGTTTTGTTTTGTAGCTTATAGTATGACTTCATTGACTTATAGTTACCTATCTATGAGTACATAAAGGATAGCATCTTCAAAGCTTATTATATGTTATTACAGGTTGCAAGCATTATTTGAGACCATATTTCCTATTTACTATATTTTGGTTGGATTTCCACTGGAATGATATTTATTTTAATTTTTATATACTTTCGGTTTATTTTCACTGGGTATGATGTTATTGAGGCTTAGGATATTCCCAATGTGAAGAGAATTTGGACATTTGCAATTTTAATTCAGAAAAAAAACTCTTTTTTTTGGTGCAAAATGCTGGTTTTATTAAACCACGGGGACAGGACTCATGGGCAGAAAGAGCTGTTGCCCCATGTGTGTGAGGGGTGGCTGATTATATACTTGGATTGTTGTGGGAGGTAAGGAAAAGGGAGGGTTTTTTTAAAAATTTTTTTTATTGGAGTTCAATTTGCCAGCATACAGCATAACACCCAGTGCTCATCCCATCAAGTGCCCCCATCAGTGCCTGTCACCCAGTCACCCCAACCCCCCACCTACCTCCCCTTCCACTACCCCTTGTTTGTTTCCCAGAGGGTGTCTCTCATGTTCTGTTATTCTCACTAATATTTTCACTCATTTTCTCTCCTTTCCCCTGTATTCCCTTTCACTATTTTTTAAATTCCCCAAATGAACAGACCATATAATGTTTGTCCTTCTCCAATTGACTTATTTCACTCAGCATAATACCCTCAAGTTGCATCCACGTCGAAGCAAATGGTGGGTATTTGTCATTTCTAATGGCTGAGTAATATTCCATTGTATACATAGACCACATCTTCTTTATCCATTCATCTTTCAATGGACATTGAGGCTCCTTCCACAGTTTGGCTATTGTGAATATTGCTGCTATAAACATTGAGGTGCAGGTGTTCCAGCGTTTCACTGCATCTGTATCTTTGGGGTAAATCCCAAGCAGTGCAATTGCTGGGATGTAGGGCAGTTCTATTTTTAACTCTTTGAGGAACCTCCACACAGTTTTTCAGAGTGTCTGCACAAGTTCACATTCCCACCAACAGTGCATGAGGATTCCCCTTTCTCCACATCCTCTCCAACATTTGTTGTTTCCTGTCTTGTTAATTTTCCCCATTCTCAGTGGTGTGAGGTGGTATCTCAATGTGGTTCGGATTTGTATTTCCCTGATGGCAAGTGATGCGGAGCATTTTCTCATGTGCTTGTTGGCCATGTATATGTCCTCCCCTGTGAAATGTCTGTTCATGTCTTTTGCCCATTTCATGATTGGATTGTCTGTTTCTTTGCTGTTGAGTTTAATAAGTTCTTTATAGGTCTTGCAAAAAGTTGCTGTGGCCAAGTTCAAAAAGGCTGTTGCCTGTGTTCTCCTCTAGGATTTTGATGGATTCTTGTCTCATATTGAGATATTTCATCCATTTTGAGTTTATCTTTGTGTATGGTGCAAGAGAATGGTCTAGTTTCATTCTTCTGCATGTGGATGTCCAATTTTCCCAGCACCATTTATTTTTTAAAATTTTTTATTGGAGTTCAATTTGCCAACATTTAGCGTAACATCCAGTGCTCATCTTGCCAAGTGCCCCCCTCAGTGCCCATCACTCAGTCACCCCAACCCCCCGCCCACCTCCGTTTCTACTACCCCTTGTTCATTTCCTGGAGTTAGGGGTCTCTCATGTTTTATCACCCTCACTGATATTTTCACTCATTTTCTCTTCTTTCCCTTTATTCCCTTTCACTAATTTTTATATTCTCCAAATGAATGAGACCATATGATGTTTGTCCTTTTCCGATTGACTTATTTCACTCAGCATAATACCCTCCAGGTCCATCCACATCGAAGCAAATGGTGGGTATTTGTTACTTCTAATGGCTGAGTAATATTCCATTGTATACATAGACCACATCTTCTTTATCCATTCATCTTTTGATGGACACCGAGGCTCCTTCCACAGTTTGGCTATTGTGGACATTGTTGCTATAAACATCAGGGTGCAGGTGTCCCGGTATTTCATTGCATCTGTATCTTTGGGGTAGTAAATCCCCAGCAGCCCAGCACCATTTATTGAAGAGACTGTCTTTTTTTTCCAGTGGATAGTTTTTCCTGCTTTGTCTAATATTAGTTAACCATAGAGTTGAGAGTCCACTTCTGGATTCTCTATTCTGTTCCATTGATCTAGGTGTCTGTTTTTGTGCCAGTACCACACTATCTTGATGACCACAGCTTTGTAGTGCAGCCTAAAATCTGACATTGTGATGCCCCCAGGTATGGTTTTCTTTTTTAATATTCCCCTGGCTATTCAAAAATACTCCTTTCATGTTCTTTTTCTCTATTAGAAAAATATGATTGGATAGAATAAAAGAAAATAGATCTGATCATTACTTTCTGTCTGAGGCATTTCACAGTATGACATCTGGCTGCCAGAGGATGCAATTCATGGTCTCCTTTTTGTACAAGAGCTGCATGGCTACCTCTCAGCAGCAGGCTGTCCTTAGTAAGAACTTTATCAATCAAGGTTCAGAAACTGCAGGTCCCCTGTCTGGCTTAGATTATACTTACAGACTTTCAGAAGACTATGGAGAGCCTTTTATCAGAATCATTTTTTTCAGTCTTGGATGAATTATATAATCTATGTGAGAGAACACCAAGGGGAATAAGACAAAATAGCGTTCCTTCTTGGCATGCATCTGCTGTTATTTCTGGATCACTGGTGACAGTTTTATTGATTATACATTCTCAAAATAACCTGTGGAATTATAACTCTAGTAAGAACTCCTTGAGAAGAGATCAACATACATTATAAAATTGTATGTCAACATTTTTGTCCATCCCTTGATACAGATAGAGGTGGGATTATGGATGTTAGGTCTCTGGGGAATTTTTTGTTAATGGTTTATCCTTAGCCTCATTTACCTGTGAAATGTGACCACACCTATCACAGCTCTTTTGTTCTATGTCTTCATATCACTTCCCACATGTGAGGAAAATATAAAGTTTCAACAGGAAGCTTTATATAAGACCTGTTTAGGTATAGACTTCAGACAGAGCTGAGTTCCTGGGATCAATATTACAGACAAGTTAATGCTGAAAGGTGAGTCTCAGATATTATTTAACATAATCCTCTTATTATTTTATTCAAATTTTATTTCATCTAACCAATATTTCCTTCTCTGGGTTATTTTGTACTTATTCATTGTGTAAGCTGAGACAGGGCACTAAAGTGAATACGAAACTGTCCTTGGTCCACTCTGAGCTAAGTGATCAGAAAGTGAACTGAGAGATCAAAGCCTGGTCACCTCCTTGAATGCATTACAGAATCATGCTATTTCTTGAGCTTCGCACACACTGGATTGTGGTTACTTAATGTTCCATGATTTGTGTTATGTAACAGTGAATGGGATGATGATACTACATGGCATATGTATACATTTTAGAATAGAATATAATTGTTTTCCGTTACAGTTTTTTTCAGTTTAGTTGCACATTTCATCCACATTTGGTTGTTTAGGGGGCCGAATTTTGCTTGAGTACAATGCTTAGATTGATACTCTGCCAGCTTCTTGTTCTTTCACACTTTATGGTGTATTCAAGCTAGAGTTAAGCTATTCATCTATCACTTTTGTGAGATCAATTTCAGAATCTGCCTTTTTTGATAAGAACAATTTCTAATTTCATATCGATAGCTTCCACAACCTCCAATCACAGTTCTATCCACTCCATTTCAACACTGCTGTGAATTACTTATATTCTACAATAGCAGCACTTCAATTTAGCTTTTGAAGTGTTGAAGCAAAATAATTAAATTGAAGTGTTTACCTTTGCTCAGTCTAGTTCTTTTTCTTTTTTCTCCAGTAGTTTTGGAAGTTTTTGATAACAGAGTTCTGCTGTTGGTCTCATTGCAGGGCTCTTTCCTTTTGCAAGCCAATAACAAGAAACTGATACTATGGCACTTTCATAAAAGCAAGTAAGACGATTCAACCTATGTTGTCTCGTGCAATGTCTACCATCAATATTTACTTGAATGGTTGATTTAAGAGTGACTTAACCTTCATGAAACTGATATCACATAGAGCCTGGTTTGATGGTAGGACAGCGTTTTAGATTGGTTGCAGGCAAGCATGCTCCCTCAAATTTATCATTATTTTCTGTACAACTACCTGGTTACTGGGCTAAGTCAATCACCATCTTCAAAGGTCAGCAGAGGTGATATTTTCCTTTCACAATTATGAAAATGTGAATTACAGCTGCCACAGCTCAAAGATCAGGAGTAACCTGTCTATACATATTATTTATTGATTTCTTCATTTCCTTGGGCTCTTGCCTCAACCTGAATTCCCAAGTATATGCCTACTGCTTAGAACAGAACTGTGTTGTGTTGCATTATATCCCTAGGTGGTGAAGAATATAGTAATTTCTCTGGAATGTGTTTGTAACAAAATAAAACCTATATCAGTAAGTCAGGTGTGTCTTAGCCAATTATTCTAATTATCTTGGGGAAAATCTAAAAGAAATCTGGTGAGAAATAGGAAAAACCACGACTGCAATTTTTATTGGGATTATATACTCTATAGATTAATTTAATGAGAACTCATTTTTATTGATATATAAATGACATATAACATTATATTATTGTAGGTATAAAATGAATTGACACTTTTATACACTGTTAAATGATCGCCACAATAAGTCTAGTTACTATTCATCACCATGTAGTTGCAAAATTTTTTATAATTAGAACTTTAAAAATGTACTCCCTTAGCAACTTTCAAATGTACATTATAATATTATTGACTACAGTCACCATGCTGTACATTATATCCCGTGACTTATTTTATACCTGGAAGATTATACCTGATGACCCCTTTCATTCATTTCACCAACTTCTAACCCTCTGTCTCCCAGCAACAACCATTCTATTCTCTCTGTCTGTATTTTGGTTTGTTTTGTTCATTCATTTTGTTTTTGAGGTTTCATATGGTGTTTGTCTTTCTCTTATTTATTTCACTTCAAACACTCAAGGCCCATCCACATTGATGTAAGTGACAAGATTTCATTCTTCATTTGTGGCTGAGTAGTAGTCTATTATGTATGTGTACATCTTTTTTATTCATTAATTCATCAATGAACACTTAGTTTGTTTTCATATCTTGGCTATTGTAAATAAAGATGCAATGAACATAGGGGATGCATACATTCTTTTGAATTAGTGTTTTTGTTTTCTTTGGGTAAATACCCAGAAATTGAATTGCTGGATCATATGGTTCTATTTTAATTTTTTGTGGAGCCTCTATGCTGTTTTCCAGAGTGACTGCAACCAATTTACACTCTTACCAACAGTACATAAAGGTTCCTTTCCTCCACATCCTCACCAACACTTACTATTTCTTGTCTTTTTCATGATAGCCATCCTGATAGGCATGGGGTGCTATCTCATTTTGGTTTTGGTTTGCATTTCTCTGATGGTTAGTGATGTTGAACATCTTTCATATGTCTCTTGGCCATTTATATGTCTTCTTTAGAAAAATGTCTATTCAGATCCTCTACCCATTTTATAACAGACTGATTGTTTCTTTCCTATTGAGTTGTATGAGTTCTTTATATATTTTGGATATTAACCTCTTATCAGATACATTGGATTGCAAATAAGTTCTCCCATTCAATAGGTTACCTTTTCATTTGGTTTATGGTTTCCTTTACTGTTTTAAACCTGTTGTGTTTCTATATACTGACAACAAAGTATCAGAAAGAGAAATTAGGAAAATAATCCCATTTGCAATTGTGCCCCAAAGAATAAAATACCTAGGAATAAATTTAATCAAGGAGGTGAAAGACCGTATACACTGAAAACCATAAGATATTGATGAAAGAAGTTGGAAAGACACAAACAAATGGAAAGATATTCTGTGCTCATTGATTCAAAGAATTAATATTGTTAAAATATCTATATTACCCAAAGTAATCTACAGATTCAATGCAATACTTATCAAAATCCCACTAGCATTTTTCACAGAAATAGAACAAACAATCCTAAAATTTGTATGGAAATACAAAAAACCCTGAATAGCCAAAATCATCTTGAGAATAAAGAATAAAGTAGTTAAAATAGTAAGGATTCTATAAATATACTATACTTATAGTATTCTATACTTTGGATGTAAGATTCAGTCTATTCCATACTCCAGGGTGCAAGAAATTAAGATCTAGCTTTTGGAGCAGCATTTATGTATATTTTGAATTTTTAAAAAATTTTATTTATTCATGAGAGACACACAGAGAGAGGCAGAGACACAGACAGAGGGAGATGCAGGCTCCTCACAGGGAGCCTAATGCGGGCCTGGATCCTGGGACCGGGATCACGCCCTGAGGCAAAGGCAGACGCTCAACTGCTGAGCCACCCAGGCGTCCCTGGAATTCTTATCTAAAGATTTTTCTTCTGATCCACTTATTTATTTATCCAATAACTTATTCATGCCCATATGGGGTCATATATATTTATTTTATACTTTTGATTAAAATCTAACATGTTTTGCTGCTCAAAATAAATTTATTTTTATACAATAAAATATAAACATAATATGTAATAATATACAGTACCGTATGTAATGATCTATAATGTATATTTCATATAATAAAATATAAATATTAAAATACTTTTGTATATAGTACTATGTTATTTTTTTAAAAAATTTATTTATTTATTTGAGAGAGAGAACACAAGTGTGGAGGAGGGGCAGAAGGAGAGGGAGAAGCACATATGTCACTGAGCAGAGAGTCGGATATGAGGCTTGATTCCAGGACCCTGGGATCATGACCCAAGCTGAAGGGAGACAATTAAGCACCTGAGCCACTTATTCTAATTTTGGCCATTGGGAGCTCTTTCAGATTGATTCCTGCGTCCCTTTGACATGCCTCCAACCTTGTGTATCTTGAGAACAGTCTTGTGCACTATAAGATGCTGCAAGCCCACCTTCAGTTTCACTTGCTCCAGACTTAAAATCAGCCATTTCTCCAGTGAGCTCTGGTTTCTTTCATTGGAAAGTAGTACTTAGAAACAAAAATCTAGGCACAAGGTATGCTTTGCTACTGGATTATCATTCTGTCTAAGTCTTCTCAATAGACGCAACAAGGAAATGTTTGTACTTATACTAACCCATGCTTATATTTTCTGAAAAATGAGTTTAGTTCCCTGTTCCCCTGTTTTCTTATTTAGCACTTTACTCTCTCGTTTGGTTGTTTGGAGTTTTGTTTGGTTGCTTTTGGTTTTTATTTTGTTTGGTTTTTATTTATTTCCCAGTATTCTTTAAAACCTACCCATGCTATACAACTGTAAGTATTTTTTATTTTCCTCTCTCTTTTCTTTGATTTTTTAGATGCATAATTTTAATTTTCTTATAATACATTAACACTTATAAATCAATTTATTTACCTTCATCTTCACCTAGGTTTAGTTTTATAATGTACACTTATGTTTTTAAATATTCAACTTTGGTCCTTTTGCTGTCATCACTTGTATAACAATTCATCTTCTAGTAGATTGCTCAAGAAAGGCTATGGGTGAAGAATTCCTAAGTTCTTTTTAAAAATATTTCAATCTTTATTGAGGTATAATTGGCAAATAAAAATTTATATATTTAAGGTGTATAACATTATGGTTTGGTATATGTATTCATTGTAAAATGATTACCAGTTAAGCAAATTAACATATCTATTGCCTTTCATAATTACTTTTATTAAGGTGGTGAGAAAACTTAAGATCCACTGTCTTAGTAAACTTCAAGTATATGATTCAGCATTATTAAACAATCACTAAGACCTACATTAGATCTTTAGAATTTATTTATCTTATGACTGAAAATTTGTGTCCTTTGGCCAATCCCTCCCCATTTTCCTCAACACCTAGCCCCTAGTGACTGTGGTTCTATGCTCTTAAATTCTCTTATGTTGAAACTTTATTTTATTAACACTGATATTTATTTTTTTAACGATTTTTATTGGGATGCCTGAGTTGCTCAGCAGTTGAGTGTCTGCCTCTGGCTCGGGGCATGATCCTGGGATCCAGGATCGAGTCCCACAACAGGCTCCTTGTGGGGAGTCTGCTTCTCCCTCTGCCTGTGTCTCTGCCTCTCTCTCTCTCTCTGTCTCACATGAATGAATAAATAAAATCTTTTTAAAAATAAAAATAAAATTTATTTATTTATTTATTTATTTATTTATTTATTTATTTATGATACAGAACACAAGTGAGAGGGCGTGGCAGAGGGAGAAGCAGACTCCCCACTGAGCAGGGTGCCTGATGTAGGCCTCAATTCCAGAACCTTGGGATCATGACCTGAGCCAAAGGCAGCCTCTTAACCCACTGAGTCATCCAGGCACCCCTTAATAACATTGATATTTAAAAGACACCTTGGCTGGATATAAAATCCTTGATTCACAATTTCCTTGTTAAATAGTTTAAGATTTTAAGTAAACATCATATTTTTGGGTGTTTTAAATTTATAGGAAAATGGTATGGAGTTCCTATAAATTTCATATCCAGTTTCCTGTTATTACATCTTTCTGTATCATGGTATATTTGTCATGATTAATGAGCCAATATTGTTATACTATTATTAATAGAAATGAATACTTTATTTATGTTTCCTTAATTTTTATTTAGCATTATTTCTGTATTTCAGGATAACATCCAGAGCACCATATTATACTTAGTTTTCATGTCTCTTTAGGCCCCTCTTGGTTGTGATAGTGTCTTAAACTTTTCTTGGTTTTGATAGCCTTGATAGTATTCAGGAGTATTTATCAAGGATTTTGTAGAATGCCCCTCCACTGGGCTGTGTCTGGTGTTTCTCTCATGATTAAATTGGAATTATGGATGTGAGGGAGGAAGGCCACAAGAACTAAAACGCCATTCTCATCATATCATATCAAGAATATCAAGAATACATATTACAATATAACTTATAATTCTGATGTCAACCTCAGTCACTTAACTGAATTAGTTTTTTTATGGCTCTCCATAGGATTCATTGATTTAATCCTCCCCACAGAAAACCCATGGCAACCACTGATCTATTTACTATCTCTAGAATCTTGCTTTTATTTAGAATGTAATATAAATGGTATAATACAGTATGTTGCCTTTTAGAGTGGCTTCTTTTACTTAGTAATGTGCACTTAAGATTCATCCATGTTTTATTTAATATTTTATTCATTTATTCATGAGAGACACACAGAGAGAGGCAGAGAAAGGCAGAGGAAGATGTAGGCTCCCTGTGTTTCGCCTGGTGTGGGACTCGATCCCCGGACCCCAGGATCACACCCTGAGCCACTGAGCCACCTAGGCGTTTTTGTGTGGCTTCATGGCTCATTTCTTTTTATTGTTGAATAGTATTTCTTATATAGATATAACACAGTTTATTCATTCATGTATTAAAGTACAACTTGGTTGCTTACAAGCTTTATTTATGTGTAGGTGTTTGTATGGACCTAAGTTTTTAAATAAGTTGAAACCTAGGATCATGATTGCTAGATTATATGATAAGATTATGTTTAGCTTAGTAATAAATTAATAAATTGTCTTCCAAATTGGCCATATCATTCCATTTCGCATTCCCAACAGCAAGAAATGAGATTTCCTATTCCTTGTGTTTGTTTTTAAAGTTTTTCATATTGTTAAGTGCTTGTTTTAATATATTTAATTCTTTTTGTAGTGTAGACTTGCAGTTTTATTCTGGTTCAAGGGTGTTTTTCACGGTTGGTTTACTCAGTTGAGTGAAATTTCATTCCCAATTTTGTAAATATTTCTTTATGTATATTACATTCCTCTTCCTCATTTTATGGCATTGGGGTGATTTACAAGATTCTTCATTTAATGTTACTCTTTATTGTCAATCTAGCAGAGTCCAGGTTCTACTCTAGTCCAGAATAATATTTTGTTCTCTGTTTCAGTTTGCTTATTTTGATAGTAAAAGAGGGTTTTGAATGTTGTGAATCTTTGATTTTAAATTTGTCTTTTATTTTTCAGGATGTTAAATTTACATTTTTTTCATCTTTTTTACACATCATCTAGTTGCCACAGACTGTTTGTTTTTTTTCCTTCCTTTTACCCTTTATTCATCCCCAGAAGCTAAGGGATTGTAAAACTGTCCTTTCAAATTTTATATATCTCTATAAATTGCCTTTGGCCCTTTAAATCAAATTTATTTTGAAATTTCCTACCTGTACTCATACTCTATTTTGCCCGGACACGTTATCACTGTGTTTTGATTTAGGGTTGGTTTAATCTTTTAGGTACACATTCCAAATCACCCTTAGGACCTTTGCTAACTCCAGGCATCCTCACAGCTTTTCCCAGTCTGCATTTGCTTGTTACAAAGCTCGGTAGCAGGGCAGAAGTGTGGAGGAATGAATGTGAATGAGTGTGTACTAAGTATTGTTGATTTCACTTTGTTTCCCTCAGTCATTTTATAGTTTAAGTATTCTGTCTTGAAGTAATGCTGAGGTGTGATTTTGATGTAAAATGTTCATAGCTCTGAAATTATTTCACATAGTTAGAAGAAGAAATTTTGGGAATTGATAACTATATTATCTGGAAGTTCCAGCTCTGCCTATCTCTATTTTATTAATGCCCATTGTGGAGTATTAAATTTTTTGGAGATAATTATAAGACACAAACCTGAGACTCAGGTTTGAATTATAGTTTTGGCTTTTCTATTTATGTTGGGCAAGTTATTTAACCTGTTTGAATCTATTTAAAATGTTATTGTGAGGAATAATAAAAAATAAAAGAAGTGCTAACTGTAAAGCATGCCACCTGTAGAAGTTTACTGATATCAAATCTTAGTGGCAACATATCAGTGTCAGAGTTATAGTTGGTTGCATATCTTCTATTTTTGGACTTTTTCTGCATTAAAAACTCACAAGCTCCATTTAGTAAGTCCATCCATTACTAAAATATTGTATTAGAGTCCAAACCACATGTTGAATTATGGAAAGGAAACATTAGAGATTTATGAACTATAGGAAACTTTGTATTTAAATTCAATTTCACAGACCAAAATATATAATTTAGTAATAATCAGCCAATAATAATAATAATAATAATAATAATAATAATCTGTCAAAACCAAGGTTCTTGTAGAGAGGGAGGAAGATGGCAGCAGAGTAGGAGGACAGTAGGCTCAGCTCATCCCATGAATACAATTACATAACTTCAAATCACCCCAAATGCCCCATAAATCACCCTGGGACTGACAGAACAAACTCCACAACTAAAGAGAAAAGTAGCCATATGAAAGAAAGTAGGAGGAGTAGAGACTGGGTTTAGGGGAGAAATGGATCATGGTTGATGTGGAGGGGAGAGTGCTGTGGTCATGGAGAAGGGTGAGAGAGAGAAAGGAAGAGGAGCACACAGGGGAACACACAAGGATGATGTTGACCTATAACCATTGGCATGGAAAATGAGAGGTTGAATTTCATAAGTTCTTGCAGCCAATAGGACTTAAATCTTGTCATTTTAAAGGTCAGCAGGCTTGGCTGGGATAGCGCACAGAGGGCACTATGCTGATTTTAGAGAGAAGGCAGCCAAACAACCCTGAGGACATACAGTGTGGAAACAGTGATCAGAAGAGCACCTGGGGCACACAATGGGAGTGTATTTATTCTCCTTGGGGTATGTTCCTCAGAGGCAGCATTCATGGAGACACTGCTCCAGGAACAAAGGAAATGGCCAGCACCATTTCCCTCCCTTGCCCCTCTGCATAAACACAGAGCCACCTGTGGGACTCAGCACAGTGTCTGGCTGCCTAACTTGCTTACGGGAAGCCCCACTCTGCTGTGCTTGGATGGAACAACCTTTCTTAGTCATGCTTACCTTGGTCCCAGAGCAGTGGGCCCCTCTTGAAAAAAAGATTAGCACAAACCTCTGCCCACAAAATGTCTTGAGGCTAGAGAATTTTGCAGGGCCTCAGTTCTGGTGGGGTTAATGACAGGTTTCATTTCACAAGAAGACCAGAGCTCACCTAGTGAAAATTTGCCTTATTCAGGCCAGAAACCAAACACTATTGACAACAGGCAAGGACAGCCTCTGCAGATGACTAGGCTGAAGAATACAGCAGCAGAGGTCACAAAGCACATACTGGAGGCACTCCCTGAACCACAAGGCCCTGGGTACTACAGGAACTCTTTTTCATAAGGCCATTACGTTCAAGAGCAGGAGACATAAATGGCTTTACTAACATACAGAAGAAGTCAGAGACTTAGTAAAATGAGAAGATAG
Source organism: Canis aureus (assembly GCF_053574225.1). Taxonomy (NCBI): domain Eukaryota; kingdom Metazoa; phylum Chordata; class Mammalia; order Carnivora; family Canidae; genus Canis; species Canis aureus. The sequence goes on along the minus strand of NC_135649.1, from coordinate 37,506,734 downwards.
AGGAATTTATCCCCGAAGAAATAATAAAATAAGGCTATGGACAGAAATTTAAGCAAAATGGATGTAAGCAACATGCCTGATGAAGAATTTAAAGCAGCAATCATAAGAATACATCCTGGGCTTAAGGAAAGTATTGAAGAGGGATCCCTGGGTGGCACAGCAGTTTGGCACCTGCCTTTGGCCCAGGGCGCGATCCTGGAGACCCAGGATCGAATCCCACATTGGGCTCCCGGTGCATGGAGCCTGCTTCTCCCTCTGCCTATGTCTCTGCCTCTCTCTCTCTCTCTGTGACTATCATAAATAAATAAATAAATAAATAAATAAATAAATAAATAAATAAAAAAGTATTGAAGACATGAGACCCTTACCACAGAGATAAATGTGCTAAAAAAAAAAAAGAATCAGAGATGAAGAGTACAATAAATAATAAAAATGCTTGATGCAACGAAAAAGCAGGCTGGAAGAAGCAGGGAATTAATTAATGCCCTAGAAGACAAATTAAGGAAACCAATAAAGCTGAACAAAAGAGAAAAAGAAGAAATATGGAACATGAATATAGACCTAGAGAACTCAGTGACTCCATCAAATGTAATAACATTCATATTATAGGAGTCTCAGAACAAAAGAGAGAAAAAGGACCAAAAACTTACGTGAAGAAATAATAGCTAAAACTTTGCTAACATGGAGAAGGAAACAGACATTGAGATCACAGAGAATCCCATCAAAATCAACAAAAGCAGGTCCACACCAAGACATAATGTAATTATATTTGGAAATGATAGCAGTAAAGAAAAAGACTTAGATGCAGCAAGACAAAAGAAGTCCCTAACTTACAAGGGAAAACCTATCAGGGTAGCAGGAGATTTTTCAACTCCAACTTGACAAGTTAGAAGGGAGTAGCATGACATATTCAAAGTCCTAAATGAGAAACATCTGCAGCCAAGAATCCTCTATCCAGCGAGGCTATCATTCAGAATAGAAGGAAAGAGGGCAGCCCCGTGGCTCATTGGTTTAGCGCCACCTTCAGCCTAGGGCCTGATCCTGGAGACCCAGGATTGAGTCCTGTGTCAGGCTCCCCACAGGAAGCCTGCTTCTCCCTTTGCCTGTGTCCCTGCCTCCCTCTCTCTCTGTATCTGTCATTAATACATAAATAAAAAAAAAAATTTAAAAAGGAGTTTCCTAGACAAACAAAAACTAGAGAAGTTCATGACTACTAACCCAGTCCTGCAAGAAATATTAGAGGAGACTCTTTGAGTGGAAAGGAGAGACTGAAAGTTAGAAAACATAAAAGCAGTAAAAGGAACCTTTTTTTGTTAAAAAAAAAAAATCTGTCAAGGGGCAGCCCGGGTGGCTCAGCGGTTTAGCGCCACCTTCAGTCCAGGGCCTGATCCTGGAGACCCAGGATGGAGTCCTTCATCAGGCTCCCTGCATGGAGCCTGCTTCTTCCTCTGCCTGTGTCTCTGACTCTCATTCTCTCTCTGTGTGTCTCTCATGAATAAATAAATAAAATCTTTTTTAAAAAATCCATCAAGAATTCACAATATAAAAGGATATAAAACATAATAATATACCCAAAATGTGGGTAGGAGAGGAGAAAAGAATGAGTTCAAACTTAAATGACCACCAACTTAATATAGACTGCTATTTGCAAAAGAGGTTATATACAAACATAATGGTAACCATATATCAAAAACACTAATAAACATGCAAAGAATAAAGAGAAAGAAATCCAAATATATCACTTAAGAAAATCAGCAGAACATGAGACAAAGATAAGAAAGGATCAGAGAATATTTCCAAAAATAACCATAAAACCAAGTAATAAAATGGCAATAAATACATATCTATCAGTAATTACTGTGAATATAAAAAGAATAAGTTCTCCAATCAAAAGACATGAGGTGCCAGAATTGATTTAAAAAAACAAGACCCATCTATATGCTGCTTTTTTTTTTAAATTTTTTTATTTATTTATGATAGTCACAGAGAGAGAGAGAGAGAGAGGCAGAGACACAGGTAGAGGGAGAAGCAGGCTCCATGCACCGGGAGCCCGATGTGGGATTCGATCCCGGGTCTCCAGGATCACGCCCTGGGCCAAAGGCAGGCGCTAAACCGCTGCGCCACCCAGGGATCCCTATATGCTGCTTATAGGAGACCCATCTTAGACCTAAACATACATGTAGACTACATGTGAGGGGAGGGAGAAACATTTATCTTGCAAATGGATATCAAAAAAAAATCAGAGTAACAATACTTGTACTGAACAAATTAGATTTAAGAACAATGACAATAAGAAAAGACAAAGCAGGATACTCTATAATAATAAAGGAGATGATCCAACAAGAAGACATAATAATTGTAAATATTTATGCACCCAATTTGAAAGCACCCAAACACATAAAACAATTAATAACAAACATAAAGAAGCTAACTGATAATAGTACAATAATTGTAGGGGATGTTAACCCCACTTACATCAATGGACAGATCATCTAAACAGAATTTCAACAAGGAAATAATGGCTTTGAATGACATACTGGAACAGATGGATTTAACATATATATTCAGAACACTCCATCCTAAAATAGCAGAATACACATTCTTTTCAACTGCACTTGGAACATTTTGCAGACTAGATCATGTATTGGCCCACAAAACAGGCCTCAACAAATACAAGATTAAAGTCACACTATGCACCGTTTCTGACCACAATGCTATGAAACTAGAAGTCAATTACATTAAAAAAATGTGGAAAGACCAAAAAAATGTAGAAAGACCAAAAATACATAGTGGTAAAACAACATGCTACTACACAATGGATGGATCAACCAGAAAATAAAAGAAGATAAAAAAAATACATGGATGCCAAGAAAATGAAAACATGATGGTTCAAAACATTTGGGAGACAGCAAAAGTGGTCCTAAGAAGGAAGTACATAGCAATAAAGACCTATGTCAAGAAGCAACAAAAATCTCAAATATACAACCTAACTTTACACCTAAAGAAGCTAGAAAAAGAACAATAAACAAAGCCTAAAGTGAATAGAAGGAAGGAAATAACAAAGATTACAGCAGAACTAAATGATATAGAAAGTAAAAGATACAGTAGAATAGATCAATTAAACCAGGAGCTGGTTCTTTGAAAAAAAATAATAAAATTGATAAACCTCTAGCCAGACATATCAAAAGAAAAGAAAGTCAGATGCTCAATGGACTGAGCCACTTAGGTGCCCCTAGAGAGAAAGACAAATCATAAGAGACTTGTAATCATGGGAAACAAACTGAGGGTCACTGGAGGGGAGAAAGGTAGGGGGATGGAATAACTGGGTGATGGACATTAAAGAAGGAACGTGATGTAATGAGCACTGGGTGTTACATAAAACTGATGAATCACTGACCTTTACATCTGAAACCAATAATACATTAGACATGTGATCTAACATGTAATCTAACATATAGATTATATGTTAATTGAATTTAAATAAATTTTTAAAAAATTAAAAATAAGATAAAGGACCCAAATAAACAGAATCATAAATAAGAAAGGAGAAAACTAACACTAGAGAAATAAAAACAATTATAAAAGAATATTACAAAAAAATATATACCAACACACTGGAAAACAGAAGAAATGGATACATTCCTAAGAACATACTGAAACAGGAAGAAATAGAAACTTGAACAGACTGATAACCAGCTAAGAAATTGAATCAGTAGTAAAAAGAAATTTCCAACAAACAAAAGTCCAGGCCAGATGGCTTCACAGGCAAATTCTACTAAATATCTAAAGAAGCATTAATGCCTATTCTTCTCAAGCTATTCCAAAAAAATAGGAAAGGAAGGAAAACTTCCAAATTAATTCTATGAGACCAGCATTACCCTGATACCAAAATAAAATAAAGACATCCCCCAAAAGAACTACATGTCAATATCTGATGAACTTAGATGCAGAAATCCTTAACAAGGTACAAGCAAACCAAAATCAGTGCAACATTAAAAAAAATCATTCACCATGGTCAAGTGGGATTTATTCCTGGGTTGCAAGGATGGTTCAATATTCACAAAACAGTCAAAGAGATAAATCACATTCACAAAAAAAAAAGGATAAGATACATATGATCATTTCAATAGATGTGGAAAAAGCCTTTGACAAAGTATATGTATTCATAATAACACTTAACAATCAAAGCTTAGAGAAAACCTACCTCAGCATAAGGCCATCTATGAAAAACCACAGCTATTATCCTCAAAGGGGAAAAAATGAGTGCTTTTCTTCTTCATCCAGGAACAAGACAGGGATATCAACTCTTACCACTGTTATTTAACATACTCTGGAAATCCTAGACATAATAATCAGACAACAAAAAGAAACAAAAGGCATCCAAATCAGCAAGGAATAAGTAAAACTTTCACTATTTGCAGATCCCATGGTAAAATACAAAGAAAACCCAAAAGCTTCCACTAAGAACCTGCTAGAACTAATACAGAAATTCAGTAAAGTTGCAGTACACAAAATCAACCTACAGAAATCTTTTGCATTTTTATACACCAAGAATGAAGCAGCAGAAAGAGAAATTAAGGAATTGATATTATTTATAATTGCACCAAAGACTATAAGATACTTAGGAATAAACCTAACCAAAGAGATGAAAGAGTTGTACTCTGAAAACTATAAAACACTGACAAAAGAAATAGAAGATGACACAAAGAAATGGAAAGACATTCCATACACATAGATTAGAAAAACAAATATTGTTAAAATTTTATACTACCTAAAGCAATTCAGAGATTTAATGCAATCTCTATCAAAATACCACCAGCATGTTTCGCAGAGTGAGAACAAATAATCCTACATTTTCAATGGAACCACAGAAGACCCCGAATAGCCAAAGCAATCTTGAAAAAGAAAAGCAATGCTGGAGGCATCACAATTCCAGACTTCAAGCTATATTACAAAGCTGTAGTCATTAGGACAATATGGGACTAGCACAAAAACAGAAACATAGATCAATGGAACAGAATAGAAATCCCTGAAATGGACCCACAATTATATGGTTAATTAATCTTTGACAAAGCAAGAAAAAATATTCAATGGAAAAGAGACAGTCTCTTCAACAAATGGTGTTGGGCAAACGGGACAGCAAGATGCAGAAGAATGAATCTGGACCACTTTCTTAAACTATGTGCAACAATAAATTAAAAATGGATTAAAGACCTAAATGGGAGACGTGAAATCATAAAAACTCTAGAGGAGAACACAGTCAGTAACTTCTTTGACATCGGCTGTAGCAACTTCTTTCTAGATATGTCTCCTAAGGCAAATCAAAGAAAAGCAAAAATAAATTATTGGGACTTCATCAAAATAAAAAGCTTCTAAACAGTGAAGGAAACAATCAACAAAACTAAAAACCTACAAAATAGGAGAAGATATCTGTAAATCACATATCTGATAAAGGGTTAGTATCCAAAATAAATATATAAGGAACTTATAAAAGTCAATACCCAAAAAAGAAATAATCCAATTGCACTCACATGCATATATATGTATACACACAATGGAATATTACTCAGACATATAAAAGAATAAAATCTTGCCATTTGTAATGATGTGGATGGAGCTAGAGAATGTTATGCTAAGCAAAACAAGTCAGTCAAAGAAAGACAAACACAATAGGAGCCTAAGAGAAAAGAGAGAGAGAGAACCAAATCAAGAAAGACTCTTAACTATAGAGAACAAGCTGATAGTTACCAGGGGCGGGGGTGTGGGGAAATGGTATAAATAGGTGATGGGGATAAAGGAGTGCTCTTGTTGTGTTGAGCTCCGGTGATGCATGGAAGTGTTGAATCAATATATTGTACACCTGAAACTAATATTACTTTGTATGTTAACTGGAATTTAAGTAAAAAAATTTTTAAAATATTTATAATGTTATCTAGCAAACAAAAAAAACCCCAAGTTTCTTCTAGTAAATGCCTAACTGGAAAAATAGATTATTGAGATAAAACATTTCTTAATTTTTTTTTCATTTTATGACTCTGGAATCAATGTTTACAGAAAAGTTGACCAAAAGAACATTTCAGAGCCTCTTATTTGACTAATGTTCTGGGAATGAAATTTCATTTGCATGGATGAATCCACTCTGACATTTTTTTGTCCTAGTCCATTTGAAACTATCATCATTTTGCTCTACTGATTTTATTTAACTTATTATTCATGTAGTAAGGAAATAAGTAATGTTCTAGTTCCACTATTTTGTTTTTGGTTCACTACTAATTTATCCATTAAAATATTTTTTCTCACAATTCAAGCTTTGTAATTAATATGCCAGAATTTTAAATTGTTCTAATGGTGATGTCATGAATATTTTGGGCAAAAAAATATAATGAGGTACAGCTGGATAATTTTTAGTTAGAAGACTATGATGAAAAAAATTAAAACTCAGCTTTTGAACAGTCTTTTTCTTCAAATTTAAATATGTTATCGTTCCAAATAATATTTGAATTGAAAACTTCCTGTCTTTTGGGAATTTAAATTTTATTAACAATGATTTTTCCAGGTTACTTGAAGCATAATCTTTTTATGGATATATAAGCTACTTAAGAACATAGTATTTTGTGGGAATACTAATAGTTTCTGAAAAGAAAAAAAACTCAAGTATTTATATTTAGCTGTAATTGCACAAATGTATTAAATTATGAGTCAAAACATCAAAATTTTGTAGCATAGTCCACCATAAAATTTGACTGTCATCTCTGGTATGTTTCCTATAAATCAAACTGGCACTATAAATGCTTATGACCCTAGGTTAAGCTTTATTGCCTACCCCATGTAGGTATAACAAAGTACTCAGATATGATGTGTTGCTGCTATCTGGCAGGTTTAAAAGATAAACACCTCGTTTCATAACTTTAGTAGAGACTAGTAGAACATTTAAACATGTTTATTTTTTCAAAAGATACATTAATAAGCATTTTGGTTTATTTTGTTCCCTAAAGAAAATATTCTCTCTCTAAGCGAGGAGAACTAAGTACCTGCAAGTTTTAGCTAAATCTGTGCCACTGTGTCTAATAGAACTACTACATAAAAGCAGACATGTATTCATTAAATATAACAGAAAATCATATTCATTAGCCTGAATATATCATGAATGAATTGCCTTATCCAAAACAAAATAAAGCTCTTTCTGCAATTCATAACATGCAAAATTTTGTTGGTGCTCATTAACAAGAAAGATAGCAATTTCGATTTGATAGCTGACTTAAGATCCCTCCACTATAGTTAAGGTTTTGACTTTTTGTCAGTATCTTGCCCTAGCATGAAATAAAAAATAATCTGCTTCTTCATAGCCTGAACTTGTACTTTATGGGAAAGCTGAATGTACGTTATTGAATGTCAACCTTTTTGGTTAAATAGATGCTATGTGCAAAAATAGAAGCTAGCAAGCACTGGTTACAATTTTAATTTTTCTTTTTGTTTTTCTTTTATGGTCCCTGAACATTGATGACATTTTTGGAAAAATTACCAAAGGTACAAGTCAGTTCTCTTTACAATATCTCTGAATGCCTTCCCAGCCCAACCAAGTCAACAGAGTACTCTAAATCTTGATTCAAATGGTCACTAATAATTGATGTGAATACAACCAAAATATATTTCCAAGTTAATAGGGAGTAAAGTACATCTTCTACCTTGATTTTCTCCTACATAAAGATTTGAACACATGAAGTAGCAGGTGGTTCAATGCCTAATAACTGTTTCCGGGCCAGGAGGTCTTATTTTGGAGTTCATGGATCCTGGGCTTTTGCTAATTAAATTCAACTGGTATGTGGAACTGGATCAGGAAAATTACATCTCTTTTTCCCCCATCCCCCCAAATTAGCATTTCCTTTGATTTTGAAAGTAGGCAACAGACCACTGTAATAAAAATACCTTAATGTATGGCTTTGTCAGCAATAGACAACACAGATAATTCCATGTCACGTAAAAAGTTATAATTATATTGAAATAAAATTTGAGGTCATCTTATTTCAAATTTATGATCATTTTAGAACTGGTAATCTTGTTATCAAATGTGTTAAAATGAAAATATATTACCATATTTTGTAAATTTAAAGATATTTTGATAACTATATTTCAATATAACTTTTTTCATTTGTAAATTAGTATATTAAAAGTACCTACTTCAACTGGTTATTCTAAGGATAAATAGGTTAATATATACAAGGTGCTCAGATAGTATCCGAAACACAGTATATGCTATTATTACCTGTCTTTAGAGATTGTGTCATCCTACTGGATATACAGAGCATGCTTCCATGAAACTTACACATAGGAGACAGGATGTAATGTGTACCAAAATGAATGATAGAAATGATAATTATTTTAGGAATCTAAAAAAGGGAGAAATTAGTGTTGTCTAGCATTCTTCTAGGATGTCACGAAGGAGACATTGGGTTCAGCTGGGTTTGATGGCAGAGCTTCCCATAGTATCCTCAAGCTCATTAATGTTGATTCACTATACTGTATATGTGCATTGGTGAGTGTAAACAATGGCTCTGGAATGAATTATAGGAACACTTGGGAGGGTGCTTGAGATGGTACAAAAAGATGAATTTGTTTCGAGCTTCAAAATTTGCCTATCTGATTACTGCTGGTGCTATTATGGAAAATTGGTATAGTTTCATAGGCAAACAAGAAAAGCAATGTAGCAGGGTATGGAAAGCATGGGTTCTTGAATCAGTTGCACATGGCTTTAAATACTGCCTCTACAGTTTTTGGAAAATTTCTTGACTTCTGTAACTTTTTTCACATGAAATTCTGTTTGCTTTGAACAAATGTTTATCACTTGTTTATTTTGTGCTGGGTACTATGCTAGTTTCTAAAGATAAGGCATATAAAATACATAAATCTTCATGGAATTTAAAGTCTCTGAAATGAGAAAATTATGCCTACTTCTTAGGGTTGTGTTCGAGATAAGGCATATTATGAATTCATGTTGTAATATTGTGAAATGCAAAGAAAGCAACATATTTAAACTGTGTGGCACCATGCCGGACCTACAGTAGGTCCCGAATAAATGGTAGCTGGTTTGGCTGGTATAAACTCTGAAAAGTATTCAAGGGAGTCTAATACGCAGACAGATTTGACAACCACTGATCTGGAGCAGTGGTTCTCAAATTTGACTGCATGTTGAAATCACCTGGGGAACTTGCTAATTATTGCTCATGGGTCCCACCCTCCAGAAATTCTAGTTTATTTGATCTCAGCTGTAGCCTAGGAGTTGGAATTTTTTTATTTTTAAAAATTTTTTTTTAATTTTTATTTATTTATGATAGTCACAGAGAGAGAGAGAGGGGCGCAGAGACACTGGCAGAGGGAGAAGCAGGCTCCATGCACCGGGAGCCCGACGTGGGATTCGATCCCGGGTCTCCAGGATCGCGCCCTGGGCCAAAGGCAGGCGCCAAACCGCTGCGCCACCCAGGGATCCCGAGTTGGAATTTTTTTAAAAGCCCTTCAGGTGATTAGAATCTGCAGCCAAGGTGGAGAATAACTGAGAAAATTCTAAGTGTCCAAATATGCTGAATATAAAGCATTTGACTTTTACTTTTCACTATCTGCCCTAAATATTTGATGATAGCATTCATGAGAATTTTGACAAATGCAACTTTACAATGAAAAGACTCCTTGTATGACATAAAATTAGAGAAAAGTAAGAAACATGAAAACATAAAGACTTCTAACTCTGGGAAACGAACTAGGGGTGGTGGAAGGGGAGGAGGGTGGGGGTTGGGGGTGAATGGTGACGGGCACTGAGTGCCCGGGTGGAGTATAAAGAGGTCCAGGTGTATGCAGATGACAACAGCTTATTGTTCATGGAGACTTCAGCCAAGACAGCTATGAACGTGAATGATCTCTTCCTGGCAATAGCTAAGAAGTTTCCAGAGTAAAACCCAGAATCTGGGGGGTGCAGCAGGCCGAAGCTGGGGTGTGGATCTCCATGAGCAGTCCCAGCAGAACAAGAGCCAGTGTTGTAGCAACTGAGGGGGTGGCTAGCAGCAAACAATTTTGGAGCTAGCACGAGAGCTAAGAAATAACCTCCATCCCCACCCCTCAGCACACAGCCCCTACAGTAACAGCACACTGAGCCCTGGCTCCCAAGAGCTGCCTCCTGACAGCTCCATCATGGCACTTTTTAATGCTTCAGCAACCAACACCAGGCAGCTGTTGCCACTGGCCTCCTACCCTTACTCGGGTTTGGGGGTCAGATTCCCCCAGGACTTACTTTCCAAAACAAACTTTCTTCACTTTGTATTATAGGTGCAAGACAGTGAACTACTTATCTTTCCTCCTCCTCCTCCTCCTCATTTTTTTCAGAAAAGATTTTTTGTCTCCTGCCCCTTCCCCTTCTGCTTTTGGTCAATCCCTGTTCTTGATCCCCTTTTCCTCCTCTCCCCAGGATGGAGAAGGTGGTGAACCCAGGAACTGAGGAAGGAGGTTTCCAGTTCAGTCACATTAAGGGCCCTGAGGGGGATGGGGAGTAAGGCTCAGAGCAGGAGGGAGTAAGGAAACAGTTCCTTTTTGTTTTTATTTGGTTGGAGTCTCTCATATTTGAAAACACTGCAGCCTCCATGAGTTGGCCTTGTGGAGGGTGTTTCCGGGTAGAGGTGAGAATGGGAAGGCAAGCTCTCAGGTACCAGGTAGGAGTTGTTGTTAGCTAACTGGGCAGAGGTGGAGGAGGTGGAGATGCAGTACCTATGGCTCTGGAACTGTTCCAAGGCCTAATATCCCCCTCACCCAGCCTCGGAGCTCCTCCCCCATAGTGGGGGAGACTCTGGACCCTAGAGTCCTCCAAAGAATCTTCACTGGTTGCCTGCATCTTTGGCTCTGCTGTGATCTAATTAGAGGAGGGACCAGTTTCTGATACCCATCCTCTGATTTATACATATGCATTTTTTTTCCTCTGGCCTTTAGATGGCCTCAGCCCCAGCCACTCTATTCCCCTGCAGTTTGCACTTTAATTGGTGGTAGTTCAGTTGGGATACTTGTTTTATGAGGGTTTTGATTGATTTACCTGCCCTCTCACCTTTTTAATTAAATGAAAGCCAAGGTAGTATAAGTATGAGGTTTTGGGAGGGGCTAAGAGAACAGAACCAGTGGCAGCTACTTAAGCCCAGTCTCCACTGCTTGCTTCCTCCAACTCTGATTCTTAACCTATATTCTTGCCAACCTAGCTCTCAAGAGTATAGGTTTGCCTTTCCTGGGGAATTAACTGAGCAACTGGAGAGTGGTCTCAGGATAGCCTAGGCCATGTTATGGGAGTGAAGAGGGGTCAGGAAAGAGAGAGGAGTTTTCTCTCCTTTCCTAAGGTTCACATTCAATTTGATCTACCCATTACCATGTATTTTCTACTTCCCTGTAAATAGATATGATCTTTATTCCCACTGTACAGTCTGTTCTGTCCTCCACCTCCCATCAGGCCCTAGATCTTTTCTCCTTTGTTAGTACCTTCGGTTTAGTCCCTCCATCCTTATCCTCAGACCCACCCCCAGCCAGTGGTTTAATCCACATACTACTAGAGGCTAATACCACAGAGGCCTACTTGTGGCTCCCTCATATGGTAACACCTGTTCCTGTGGACAGGTAACAACAGCTGGCACTGAAGGTCCATCACAACTGTCTCACATTACCTGAGGACACTGGTCCTTTCTAAATCTCTAGCCACTCTTCACATCCATCATCAAGTATTTTAGGATGTCTTTGAGAAGCCATCGAGGCAAGAGAGAACTCTAAACTCCTTGGTTCCAGCCCAGAGTTTGGGGAAAATTGGAGGAAGAAGTAAGATAGGAAAAGTCATGGTGACCTAGGATTGGAACCTTTCTGCCCTTTGGTTTTCAGACTGCCTTCTGTCCCAGAGCAGCTGAGAGATCCTTGGAGCTGAGACTCTGAAGGACCCAGCTTAGGTTCTTCCACTTAGGACTCATTTCCCTTTCTTTTCCAGGGGCAGCCTTAGTTCCCGTGGCCCTGAAACACACATACATTTTCCCCTTCCTTTCCCAGCACCCACCAGCCCTACAAAGCACCCAGTGCATCCTTATAAGTGGAAGAACTAGGATAGCTCTCTTAAATTCCTTAGAAATGAAGTTTTTTTGTTTCGTTTTTGTTTTTGTTTTTTTTCTCTGCATCTTTCCCCATGGAACAGGAGTGAAGTGTTTCATAGCCTTGGGGCTGGGAAAACATTTCTCCAGCCTTCTTCTCCCCTCCCCAGCCCCCTTTGGAACAGGATTGGCCTCAGCTTCTGGGCCTATCTGCTGCCTTCCTTCGATTTCCTACCAGCTCTTTTGCTTTCCGTTGAGCTCTCTCGGGCTTGGGGATCTTAGTTTTTATTTCCCAGCTCTTCTTTTTTTTTTTTTCTTCTGATCAGTTTTTTTTAGGGGGGGTGTCCTTTTTTTTCTTCTAAGAAAGCATTTGCCTTTTTCCCCTTTTCTTCCTCTCCCAACGTAACAATCGTGGTAATAGAATGCGACTGCTGATTTACCGATGTATTTAATGTAAGTAAAAAAGGAAAAAAAAAAGTACACTTGACAGGATGAGCACTGGGTGTTATTCTGTATGTTGGCAAATTGAACACCAATAAAAAATAAATTTATTATAAAAAATAAATAAATTGTAAGCTTTTAGTTTCAATAAAACTTATGCTACAGCCAAAATTTTATTGCTTTAAAAAATATGAAAACATTCATTTATCAAGTATTTTTATATTGTTACAATGAAGGAATATATGAAGCCAGGCTTGATTAGCAGCACTCGAGGACAGAAATTAAGGTGAGTGTGTTCTGTCATTGTTGTCATCCTTGCCATTATCATGTCAGCACTATTTATTGGGTTTTACAGCCAGACACTAAGAAAGTATGTGTGTATGTATACTTCTCATAACTACCATATAATATAATATTACCCCATTTAGATATGAGTAAAAAGATGTTTATGATAAATAACTTGACCATGGTAATAAACCTATGATGTTTTAAAGCCTTGGTTTAAAACCAGTTCTGCTAGACTCCAAAATATACATGTGTAATTACTTTATACTGTCTCGTAAAGAGGTGACCCTGTGCCTGTATTTTAGAAGTCTTTCTTTGCTTTGACCAGAAAATATTCCCTCATGCTCTTGGCTGTCATTTGGCTTTTGATTTGTTGCTTTTCTAGGTTTCCAATGTTTATGTACGCTATCAGTGTGGCTCTCAACCTAGTACTGACCTGCAAGTTGATCTGACATTTAGAATGTTTTAATACTTGCACAAAGGTAAATACAGTGATTGTATATTACAGATAAGAAACCTGAGGCTCACAAGTTAGTTAACTTGCCATAAGTAACAACTAGTTACTATTGAAAACAGTACTAGAATTCAGGAATACCAAAGTGCATTCCTTCAAGCACTGCAAGGGACTCCTAGAACTATTCCACCCAGCTCCCCTTTCCATGTCATTTCCCATCCCCCTCCCAGACATCCAACAACTATCTGCAACTGAACCACATATTCACAGGAAAAAAAGTATCTCCATCAAGGCCTCAGCTTCTTAGGAGAAACTAAAGCCCATCAGTTTAAGATCATAAAGAAATTAAAGTTAATTTGATCTTTTTTAAGACAGCTGATCAAAAGAAAGGAAATAGTGTTATGGCATTCATTTTGTGCTTCATGTAATCAAGAAAAAGCTTAATACAATTTGTTAAATGAGTTGAATTCTACAAAGTTTCATTTCAGAGATGACTACATAAAGGAAGGAAATGGTTTTGGAGCTTAAATTTATAGGTTGCCTTTATTTAGAAAATTTATTTGTATGTGCTATTTTATTTAATAAAACAAAAGTAATAAAAATAATCATATGTGTAATGCAACAACTCCCTTTTGGTAGATTTTTATCTCCGACTTGGAATTTAATGTTCTCCTCCCAGCTTCTACCTGAAGATGCTATAAAAAGCAATTCACAGCTATACTTGCTATGGTATTTTTCTTAAGGACATATCCACAATGTTATTTAATGTCCTGCATAAAGGCATGCATACATACACTCATACATACACATTCCTTTCACACTTATTTCTAGTTAGAGCTAAGCTTCCCATAAGTAGTAGTTTGGTTTATAATCAAGAAAATATCTTAAATTTGGCTCAAAATTGTCTAAAATGTCAACAGTATTGAAAGTGATTTACTAGAGATCGAAAGTTGCCCATGGAATATACAGATTGCTTTTCAATAAAGTGATAATAAAGTAATTAGACCAGCATTTCCCAAAGCTCCTACTAAAGAACATTAATTTCATGGGGTATTTAAATTTGGTGTGCAAAAAACTTTCCTAATAAGTTTGAAAACACTAAGTTAAATAAATGTATATGCATTTTTTTTCTTTTAGGACTTCTCAGTGACTTTAATGTACTAGTACACATTTTGATTTCCCAAAAGGAAAAGATATTATGCAACATTTCCCAAGCTTATTTGACCACTTAACCATTGGTTTACAGGGTATCCCATAAACACAGAAGAGAAAATGTTGCTTTAGATATCTTAATGAATAATGAAGGTTTGGGGAATTTGTATTTAGTATGAATTAATGGAAAAGAAAGGAAGTAGAATTGTAGCGAGGCTTGATTAGCCTGCTCCTCTCTAATCCGAAACAGCTGTTTTAATAATTTTGAGGGATATTAAGATATTCTTGCTTGGTCAGGACTGATCTGGATAAGAGCCAGATTACAGGTCCATAGGGAATAGACATACCACAGGAATGAAAAGCACCATGGGACTTCATCTCAAAAGAATGAAAGGAACATTTCTAAATACAGATTTCTTTTTTTCTTTTTCTTTATTCCTCTATGATTCAATTTATACAATGAAAAAGAAAAATACTAATCCTTTATGGTGATAGAAATTAGAATAGTAGCTAGGTATTAACTGGGAAGGAATCAATGGGAAGTTCTAGGTGATGGAAATGTCCTATATCTTGATCTAGGTGAAGATTTATATATATATATATATATATATATACA
The DNA here is from genome assembly GCF_053574225.1 of Canis aureus. NCBI lineage: Eukaryota > Metazoa > Chordata > Mammalia > Carnivora > Canidae > Canis > Canis aureus. The sequence goes on along the minus strand of NC_135649.1, from coordinate 37,491,694 downwards.
CACACACACACATATATATTACATATATATCAATTTATATTTATACTTATAAATGTATATGTAAAATATATCAAGATGTCTACTGAAGATATGTATATATTATAGGATGTAACATTAACACCAATAGAGTAAAATTTAAACACTTAGATAATGAGTATTTATGTATATATACTTCTATTTTTTCTTGCCTATTCAATACAGATTTCTTAATAGAAATTTCTTAATACAGCTATTTAATGGGAACTCTGCACTACCCTGGCAACCATATCAACACAAGGAATGGAAAAGTGACTGCACATTCATACGTAATATTTACAGGTTAGCACACATATTTACCATTTACTATTAGAGAGTCACATACTAAAGGAAGGATGGGCAATGGGAGCAATCTGCCTCAGTGAGGAAGATTTTATCACTAAGGTTATTTGCCAATGCTGATGCATGGTGATATTTAAAAAAAACTTTCAGGAGAGTTACCATTATTTTCAAATTCTCCAAAAGCGATGTGCTCCCTCAGTGCCTGCACCTGGAGTGAACCACTTCCAGTAGCCTGTACTTGGTATCTTACTGCTAGTATAAGTTGTCTTCAAATAAATCCTCACTTAAGATATTAAATTGCTAACAAACTCTTAAACAATGACTCATTCATGTCTTTTGAAAACATCTAAAACAAATTTCCACCAATACCAGACATTTTCATATATGCTAAGATTTATTATTCAAAACCAAAAGTAATGTGGAAAAAAATTCAGTAAAGCTTCTAAAAAATGGCATGAGTTTGACTAGAAGTGAGTAGTTATAAAGCTTGGCATGCTTACTTTGAAATTCACTCAATAAACTATTAAAATCAAATGCCCTGGAAATTTTAGTTGCATAAATTTACCCCCAGATGATCATCTCCTTCATTAAAGTAATACTTAAATTGATTATACACTGCATCTCTTATTTCTTATATTTTAAATGTAAAACATATTTAAGGTGGATGAAAATGGTGTCCCTACCAGACACCAAATTAGAAGGGCCATTATAAATTGAGCTCCTCTAGGGTTTCTTTTTCTACCTCTTCTCTCCTATAACCCTAATTCTGTTTCGAGACCTTATATTTCCTTTCTTTCCTCTCCAGAGATTTTCACTAGCTTTGTGTTATGCCCTCCAGTCTCTGACCCAAAATTACTTTTGCCCCTATAAGTACAACCTCTTCTTTGCGTCTCGGAAAGAAATGACACAGTATAAGCTTATTCTTTTATCTGCTGAAAATTGAGAAAAAAAAAACACCTCAGGGCCTGTTAGAGAAATAGAGGGTTCAAATGTCTTTCAGCAATATAACACACAGCCCTGAATGTGAAAAGGACAGTAGTGGTCCTTTAGAGGTAATAGAAATGTAGAAAATATAATTGCTAATTAATGATGGGATTAAGGTCAATGATTGCTAAAATAAGACAAAAATTTATTTGTATTCTGTATTTCATTTCATGAATTGCTATTAAAGGAATGAAAAAATCCATCTGCTCTATTTAGTTCTAATATTAATATATTATTATCTAATAGATCAATATTATAATAATTATTTATAAAAGAGAATACTCCAGAAATTCATCAAGTTAAGGATTTTGTCATTTAAAAAATCCTGAACCTGGGACACCTGGGTGGCTCAGCAGTTGAGTGTCTGCCTTTGGCTCAGGGCCTGATCCCGGGATCCTGGGACTAAGTCCCACATCAGGCTCCCTGCATGGAGCCTGCTTCTCCCTCTGCCTGTGTCTCTGCCTCTCTCTGTGTGTCTTGTATTAATAAATAAATAAATTTTTTAAAAAAATAAAAATAATAAAAAATAAAAAATCCTGAACCCAACTTCCAATAGTATACAAAAACTAAGGCATATTCGAAACTGATAATTACTTTCAGATTCTAGATGCATGGCATAGCATTACCTATGTCAATTGCATCTAGAATCTGAAAGTATAATTATAAACTACTAAATTATCATATACATAAGATAGATATCATTATTTAAAATAAATCAATAAAAATAATAAAAATGTCAGCTATTAAAAAACACAAATAATCACTTGTTTAAAGAGGACTGAACTGAGAAAGTGTATTTCTAGACATTCTGTTGGTAACCAGCTATGTGACCTTGGGCAAGTCTCTTAACTGCTCTGGCTTTCAAATTTATCTATAAATGAAGAGTTTGAGGATCATCTTTAAAGTCATTTTCAGCTCTTTTAAAATATATCATTTGTAATATGATCAGTCTTTGACCTATGACACCTCATTTATGAAGTCAGCTCTTTTCTGTTTCTTCAAAGATAGTTTTTCATCTTAAAATTTTCCATGCTATCCACGGTAACTTTTTTAGCTTTTTAGACATTTTATTAATAAACTTCTGATATCATTCTAATGTACAGTTAACAGTGCTTAGGTTAATTCTCTAGGATATATGATAGTATTAAAAGGAACAAGAATAATAACAAAATTCTTAGGAGTTAATCATCTGTATCTCAATTTGAACTATGATACACTATATTCAATTTTCTGGGTAAAGAAAAGACCACCACCTCCTTCCATCTGTGACTACTGCCAGTCAATTTCATATATTCAATTCTGAAACTTTATAAGCGACATGAAGCTAGCCTAACTATAAATTTTTCTTGTTCTTAGAGGTGGTCTGGTTTAATTCTTCATATCTACCACCTTGATAATTACTGATGTCTGGCTTAACTGTGCTTTAATTCAGAAATTACATCAGACTCAAAATTTTCTCTATTAGCTTTTAACCTTTTTTTAAAGTTAGGTCTAGATTCTCATTTACTTGTAGGAGAAGTGTTTTTTGAAAATGTTGGCAATGTGAACATATATATTAGAAATATTTATTTTCTTAGATTTGGCTCAATGTAGCAAACATATCCAAAAGCCAAGGGAAGCACCAGTGCTAAATGCAGGTATTTGTAATGAATGCATATTTTCTCTCTATCCCTTGTATTAAGTGAAAACTTAAGTTCCAGTTGTTTTCTCTACTGTAAACATCAGTGTTAGGAATCACAATTCTACCAGCCATCCAATCACATTTAGAGCACTAATTTATTGTTATTTCTACATCCCTGGATTATTTTATTTTTTTTAAGATTTCATTTATTAATTCATGAGAGACACAGAGAGAAAGAGAGACAGAGACACAGGCAGAGGGAGAAGCAGGCTCCATGCAGGGAGCCCGACATGGGACTTGATCCTGGGTCTCCAGGATCACACCCTGGGCCGAAGGCAGGCGCTAAACCACTGAGCCACCCAGGGATCCCCTCCCTGGATGATTTTAATGTGGAAACTTTATTTAAAGAATCACATCTTAATATAGCTCCTAAAGAGTAATATTTGAATTTACTGGTAATTTTTTTATTTATAAAAGAATATGCTTAGAAAACACCTTGAAGCCATTAATAACACCTCTTCAATGAAGTCACCATTTTATTTATATTTTTGAACTATCTCCATCTTAGATGAGTAAACATGTGATATTTTAATTTTTGTCCCCTTATATTTCATTTATATTGTTTACAGCCTTGTTTCAGTGATTGCTTCAATATTCCAATTCAACCTTTCAATATTGAACTGCCATTTTAGCTTGGCTGTTAGAGAAAGTTAAATACATATATCAAGAATATATGGGAAGTGATTTATAACTACTTCAAGTCTTGCTTTTCATGTGTTTGTACTAATTAAATTATCAAGGTAATAAAAAAAATCTCCCAACAGAGAAGCTCAGGACCAGATGGCTTCACTAGTGAGTTCTTCTAAAAGTTTAGAAAAAGAATTAACACCAAGCCTTTTCAAAATTTTCCAAAAAATTTAAAAGGAGAGAGCACTTCCAGACTTATTTTATGAGACCAGAATTACCTTGATACCAAAGCCAGGCAATGACACTACAAGAAAAGAAAAGAAAAAAACTACAGGCCAATAATCCTAATGAATATCAATGCAAAAGTCTTCAATAAAATACTAGCAAACCAAATTTAACAGTACATTGAAATAATCATATACCATTACCAAGTGAGATTTACCCCTGTGATACAAGAAGGTTCATCATACACAAAGCAATCAATGGGATACAGCACATTAAAACAAATAATAAAAAATCACATGATCATCTCAACAGAAAAAAAAATTTTACAAAATTCAATAGCTTTCCATGATGAAAACAAACTACTAATAAGTGGAAATTGTCTCAATGTAATAATGACAATATATGAAAATCCTATAGCTAATTTATACTCAATAGTGAAAGATTAAACACTTTTCCTGTAAAATCAGAAACAAGAATGTCCACTCTTACCACTTTAATTAGCATAGTACTGAAAGTCTTAACCATAGCAATTTAGGTAAGAAAAGTAAATAAAAGACATCCAAATTGGAAAGGAGCAAGTATAATCATCTCTTTCCAAGATGTAGAAATCCCTAAAAAATTATTTAAAAATTTGTTAGGACTAATACACATCAATACATTTACAGATTAGAAATCACTCAAAAATCAGTTGCATTTCTATAAACTAACAACAATCTGAAAAAAAAATTAAGGAAACAATCCCATTTATAATAGTTAGAAAAAATAATAAAATACTTAAGAATAAAGTAAACCAAAGAGGAGAAAGACTTGTCAACTGGAAACTAAAAATTTTGTTTAAATTTTTAAAAATTGCTGTAAGAAATTAATGCACATAAATAAATGGAAAGATATCATGTGTTCACGAATTAGAAGATTTAATACTGTTAAAACATCCAGATTACCCAAACCAATCTGCAGAGTAATGCAATCCCTATCAAAATTCTAATGATATTTTTTGAGAAATAGAAAAAAATCCTAAAATTCATATAGAATCTCAGAGGACTATGAGTAGCCAAAATAGTTTGAGAAAGAACAAAGCTGGAGGCCTCAAACTTCTTGTTTTCAAAACATATTATAAAGCTACATTAGTAAAAACAGTATGATACTGGACAAAGACAGACATATACACCATTGGAACAGAAGAGAGAACCCAGAAATAAACTCTCACATATATGGTTAACTGAACAAAGAAACTATACAAAGAACTATACAAAGCAGCCAGGATTGCTCGATGGGGAAAGGATAGTCTTTTCAACAAATGGCATTGGGAAAACTGAATATCTACATGACAAAGAATGAAATTGGACCCTTGTATATACCATATACAAAAATTAGCTCAAAAAAGAATTAAAAACCTAAACATAAGCTCTAAAATGATAAAACTTCTAGAAGAAGATGGAGGAAAGGTTCATGACATTGGAATGGGCAATTTTTCTGGATATGACACCAAAAGTACAAGTAACAACAATAGAAGTAGAAAAATGGGAGCTTATCAAACTTTAAAACTTCTGCACAACAAAGGAAACAAGAAATTAAAAAGGCAACGTATCCAATGGGAGAAAATATTTGCAAATCATATACCAAATAAATGGCTAATATCCAGAATACATAAAGAATTTTTGAAAGTCTAAAAAGATCAAATAACTTGGTTAAAAATGGGCAAAGGAGCTGAATCAATATTTTTGCATTGATAATTTTTAAATGGCCAACAGGTATATGAAAGTGTGTTCAGGGCATCTGGGTGGCTCAGTCAGTTAGGCATTCAACTCTTGATTTCAGCTCAGGGTCATGAGGTCTAACCCTGCATCGGGCTCTGTGCTCAGTGTGGAGTCTGTTTGTATTCTTCTCCCTCTGTTCCCCCCAACCCACCCTCTTTCTCTGTCTCTAAATAAATAAATAAATCCTGTTTTAAAAAAAGAAGAAGAAAAAAGAAAATGTTCTCAACATCACTAATCATCAGGGAAATGCAGAACAAAAACCACAATGATCTATCAACTGACACTTATTACTGTGACCACTATTAAAGAAACCCCAGGAAATAACAAGTGTTTGTGACTATGTATAGAAATTTGAACCCTTGTGCACTATTGGTAGAAATAGAGTGGAGCAGCTGCTTTGGAAACAGTATAGAGAAAAAAATTAAAAATAAAAGAAACAGTATAGGGATCCCTGGGTGGCGCAGCGGTTTAGCGCCTGCCTTTGGCCCAGGGCGCGATCCTGGAGACCCGGGATCGAATCCCACATCAGGCTCCTGGTGCATAGGGCCTGCTTCTCCCTCTGCATATGTCTCTGCCTCTCTCTCTCTCTCTCTGTGTGACTATCATAAATAAATAAATTTAAAAAAAAAAGAAACAGTATAGAGTACCTTCAAAAAATTAAAATTAGAACTACCATTAGCAATCCCACTTCTGAGTATGTATCCAGAAGAACTGATTTTGAAGAGGGATTTGCAGTATTATTCACAATACCCAAGATGTGGAAATCAGCACCTCAGTGTCCATTAATGGATGAATGGAAAAAGATAATGTGTTATACATATATATATAATGGAATATATATATATATATATATATATATATATATATATATATATTCTGGAATACAATTCAGTTTTTTAAAAAAGGAAATTCTGTCATATGCTACAACATAGATTAACCTTAAGGACATTGTGATAAGTGAAATAAACCAATCACAAAAAGACAAATATTATATGATCCCACTAACATGAGTTACTTATAGCAATCAAAATCACAGAAGCAAAAAGTAAAATGATAATTTCCAGGGACTATGAGGGTAGGGGAAACAAGGACTTGTTATTAATGGGTATAGAGAGTTTAGTCATGCAAGATGAAAAAGTTCTAGAAATCTATTGTACAACAATTGCATATGGTTACTGTAGTGTGTGCTTTAAAAAGTATTAAGAGGACAAATGTATGTGGTTTTTACCTCAGTAAAAGAAAACATGATGCAAATGTTCAAATTGTGCTACATAATTAACTTTACTCTTTACCAGAAGATTAAATTGTAATGCCTTCCATTTTGGGAAAATAGCCATCACATGACCAGCTGCCCTTCCTCAGGGATTTCCCAGTCAATGCCCTGTGCCTGGACCATTCCTTTATATAGAGGTCTAGTGCCAAGCTGTCTCATGGTTTAGAATCTTTCTTCTTTATTAGGTGAAAATTTCCCCAGTTTTGGATGCATAGTGAACTTCCTTGTATTACTTAAGCATGTGTTCCACAGTGCACTTTGCCAGTCCCACAAATATATCTGCCCCTAGCTGGAAGGGAACATGATCTTTCTGCCTGCAGTAGGAGAGGAGTGTATACAGTCCCTTGCCCTGCCTTGGTATTGGAGGGACCCACTGGTCATAGGGGACCATAGCAAGGTACAGATGCTGATCTTATTGCATCTCTTCTTTTTGTGAGTAAAATATTGTTCCAACCTGTGCCTTGTGGGCCAAGATCTGTGGGTTCCTACCTCTGGTGGTCTGCATTATTCTTTGCTTCCTCCACTTGGTGGTGGTGATTGGTGGCTGGATCTTCCTGCTCAATAATATCAGTGGCTGAAAAGAATGTATTGAGATTTGCTGTGATTGGAAAGTGAAATATGTGTATATATTTGAAATAATCTCTTTTGAGTCTATACTGAAACCTATCATCAAGTTAATAGGTCATCCTTTTTTTTTTTTTTAGGTCATCCTTTTTAAGACTAGCTCTTCGAATGTGGGTTTGTGAGAATGTATTTTTTCAAAATACTGCTAATTTAAGGGGAAATTGGTGGCAAAACCAAACTATAATTTTTATTTTCTTCTTCTCTATGAGGTAGTAATAATTTGTAAAGGAACATAATGCTTTGTGAAAAGATGCATTTAAAGCAGTATGTACAGTCTATTGATTTGCATTCTTTTCTCTATTAGGAAGAACATAGATATTGTGAAATGTGGTCTTTAATGTTTCTGCAAAAACAAAATCTCTTGCCTATATATCACAGAGCTATGAAATTCAGCAGTGGAATGAGTACAGGATTATAATCAGCCAGATTCTTTTGTACTTTTCCTCAAGAAGTCTTTATTTTCAAGATTCAGTTTACCGTAAAAATCAGTTTCTTGTTTCTTATTGGTGCATAGGCTTTTAAAGTGTATGTTTTGTCTGTTTTGAATAAAGCCAAATACAAACCTATTCTATTATGCTCAGCTACTCAATTTCCATGTACGTACATATCCAAGACAAGAGAGGGCATATGTTCACCAAAAGAAAAGTACTCAAATCTTCATAACGGTTTTATTCAGTGTAGGCCAAAATTGGAAACAATGCAATTGCCTGTCAAAAGTATAATGTATAAATGTGATATAAACAATAGAATGTTAGATATCAGTGAAAATTAAATACCACTTCATTAAAATATATAAATTGACATTACAAATATGATGTTGAGTGAAAGGAGCTACTCACAGAAGAATACATACTGTGTGATACCATTTGTATAAAATTCAAAAGCTGGAAAAATTAATCCATTGTAACTGAAGTCCAAATAGTGGTTTCTTCTCAAGAGGGTGTCTACAATGGGAAAGGGAGTGTCTATAATCAGAAGGGACATAAAGGAACCTAATATGACAGAGTATGAATAATGTTCTATACCTGTATTGGTATATGTATCCTAGAACTATATACATATTACTGTGGTCTACTCGCTTTTTTGTATATAAGTGCTTTACTTACTTCCCTATATATAAATCCAAATTAAAAAGTAAATACCCAAAAGATACAAAAATAAATACTGATTCAAAGAGGCTCATGCTCTGATGCTTATAGCAACATTATCAACAATAACCAAATTATGAAAAGGGCCCAAGTGTCCATTAACTGATGAATGGATAAAGATGTGGTATATATATACAATGGAATATTACTCAGCTATAAAAAAGAATGAATTCTGACCATTTGCAACAACATAGATGAAGCCAGAATGTATTATACTTAGAGAAATCAGAGAAAGACAAATACCATATGATTTCGCTCATATGTAGAATTTAAGAAACAAACAGAAGAACATAGGGGAAGGGAAAAAAAAGATAGGGAAGCATACCATAAGAGACTCTTAATTATAGAGAACAAACTGAGGGTTAATGGAGGGAAGTGGGCAGAGGTATAGGCTAAATGGGTGATGGGTGTTAAGGAGGGCATTTGTTGTGATAAACACTGGGTGTTATATGTAAGTGATGAATCACTGAACTCTACATCTGAAACCAATTTTATCATATATGTTAACTAGAAAAGGAGCTACTATAATGTGTGTGTGTGTGTGTGTGTGTGTGTGTGTGTGTGTGTTGAGGTGGTCAGTTTGACTTTTTTTGGAAATAGCCTCAAAGAAAATCTGTATCCCGATAGGATTTTCACAATTTCAAGGTCAGAAACTCAATTTCATCACTTTATCAGAGGAAACTCAATTCTTAGAGGTAGCTAACTGAACTTCTTTAAAAAAAATATTTTATTTATTTATTTGAGAGAAAGAGAGAGTGAGAGCATGAGCAGGAGTGGGGGCAGAGGCAGAGGGAGAAGCAGAATCCTCACTGAACAGAGAGCCCAAAGTGGGCTCAATCCCAGGACTCTGAGATCATAACATGATCCAAAGACAGATGCTTAACCGACTGAACCACTCAGGCACCCTGCTAACTGAACTTCTAAGACAATGATTCTTAAAAGCAAAGACTATCAATATATTTGTTAACACTAAGCAATAAAACTGCCAAGTGTAAGAGAAGATTCCAATTGGCTAACTTACATGATGCCTGTCCAGGGAGGAAACCAAGTTAATATTAGTTTCTTGATGAGAGATCAATTCAGTAATTTCAAGAAAGTGTGTGCATGTTTGAATTACTGTGGAAATAAACTTCTAGAGGATGCAAAAAGAATAAGAGAAAACATTCAGGTAGAGGAGTTTAAGTGCACTATCAGTAGACTGATTGTACTATAACTTGATTAACTAAAATTTGCCTTTATTTCCAGTGCTGAGTAAAAGTGAATATGAAATTGAGACAATAGGTTCATTGAGAAATATTTTCCCAGGGCAATAATTGACTATAACTTTAATAAATATCAGTATTTGTGCCAACTTAAATTCATATAGTGCTATTCAATTTGATGTATTCATACGTAAGTACACATTTTATACTGATGTGTCTATACATCAACATACATTCATTCCCAGAGAACAGCCATAGAAGAAAAGTCCTGAATCTTTTATCTGAATATGTTTAGATCACTGTTTTCCATGCCATTTAGAAACTATTCAGGGGCACCTGGGTGGCTCAGTTGGTTAAGCAACTGCCTTCAGCTCAGGTCATGATCTCAGGGTCCTGGGATCAAGATCTGCATCAGGGCCACTGTCAGCAGAGTCTGCTTGAGGATTCTCTCTCTCCATCTGCCCCTCCCTCTGCTCTCTCTTTCTCTCTCTCTCTAAAATAAATAAAATTAAAAATCTTTTTAAAAAAGAAACTATTCAGCAGCATTAGGGCCTAGATGGAAAGTAACCAAGTATACTTAAAATTAAAAGTAATTATTACACTTATTTTTCTATTTTGACTTGAGATATCTTACCATTTCCCCCTATTTTGACTTTCTATCTTTAATTACAAGTATACCAGAAGTCAAGTTCCACCTACTGATAATTTTCTCCCTTCTGTTTGATTTCCCAAACATGTGCCCAACAGGCATCACATTCACACAGATGCTAAACTTCCTAAACATGCCATATAAGAAGCAAGTTACATTGGAAGAGTCTGTTCTCCCAGCTAAATTTACTCCACCTCATATTTCCTAGTCAGTCGAGCTTTATTTGAGTCTCTTTGGATTTTGAGACCACATTTAGCTCTCTTTTATTCTAGCAAAGATAAAGAAACATGTCTTTTCTCTTTACACTAACAAATACAGTGTTGAAAATTTAAAGAAACTGAAAGAAAACTGTATAAAAATGAACTGATGATGTTACAGAATATGTCTCAGGCCATCTTAGATTGAATGTAGACTTTAGTTCCTTTCTCATCCTGTAACCTTGCCTAGGTTGGCTGCAAAACATAAATGGCATAAATTGTGTTAGGAAAATATGGGCAAACTCAACTAGGTAGGCCAATGGGAGCCACAGATCCTCCCACAATCTCCTTAGTACTCATATGTTAATGTATGAAGAGGATAAGGATAGACACTAATTTACCTCTGAATAGTTCTACAAATGAACAAGTCCAGTTTACACACTAAACCTTATTATCAGGCTGTCAAAAGCATCTTTGGATCTGATTCAGGGAAATTACCTCCACTCAATTTCAAAATGCTTTGATGTATTCTTTGGTGTATTAGCCTTTTCTCTTTTGTAAAGTACTAGTGTCATGAAAATTCTATCTCTTCCAGTGGCTCATTTTTGATAAAAATGAAAAGCAATGTTTCTCAAAATGTGTTCCACAGACCCTGTAGGAGATAGAGTTGGTGTTCTACCAAGATCACCTTGGACCTCTCCCAGTCCCCCAGCTTAAATGTGAAGGTTTTTTTAAATAAGAATCTTCAAGTAAAACTCTTTAAGGGACTGATTGATTTACTGGATCTACACACAAAACATATTCCTGAAGAGCTAGAAGTACATGGGAGTTAATATCTCCTTTGGGTTACCCCTAAGCCTATGAGTGAATGGGGGCAGAGCATGAAAACATAGCTTTTCTTGATTCAAGTTGGGACAGACTCTGAGGTATAGTTTATGTTCCAGAGTTTTCCCTGGGATCAGACTGAGTCTGGGAGTTTACCTAAAATGTGACTCCCATTTGACTTCTTCCTTTTTACTGTTTTCCCCTTTTATTTTTTCCTGTAAGCATCTTTTTAATAAATGAATCCTTTATTTAGGATCCACTTCATAAACTAAAAACTAAGACAGCCCCTTTTATCACAGTAACCTGTGATGCCTATCATAATTGTTGATTCCTGGCCCAACCCCAAAGAATAAAATCCATTTTTACCACACATTCTGTATAATGCATATGCATAGTAAAACTTAGGAACCAGTGGTCTGAATCATAATTATTAAGCAGTTATGGGTGATTTTCAATCTGAGTTTCTATTCCAGCCTACTGACTTAGCTTACCTAAATGATCAACACCATCTTCCTTTGATACCTACTTTCATATTACTCCCTCAATATCCAGAATGACAAACATAAATAGACATTTTTCTACATATTTTACAAAATAAATTCCAAACTTCAAATTGTTTATACATAGTAGAGGATTTAAAGTGAAATATAATATTCACTTCTCGATTTCTGAATTTATATAGTTATGAAAAATATCATCTATAAAAGGTGAATAAATCTAATCTCGATTTTGAATATCATTTGAGAATAAAGTTCCTGAGCTTGCTTAATTTTCAAGTTCTTCTACAATCTTACATTAGTCTAACTATACTATATTTGTGTGTCAATCTAATTTTCTGTTACTTGGTGTTTTCTGAGAGAACTATTGGTGACAATGACCTGAATTGTATTTTTTATAAAATCTCTTCAACTACTCTTTGAATAGAGAAATATCACTACCCACAAGCTTTATCTCCAATAAAGCCTTGGAATATGGGAAGGACTATGTCTCAATTTTGAAAGGATAGGGTAACTCATGAAGCCAAAAGGTGTGTGAATCTTTTAAATGCTGAATTCAATTTAGGTGAAAGCAGAAGTGGATTTTGATCTTCCTGTAAGTATGAGCCTGTACATAATTTTGCAGGGTGGGTCACAAGGCACTTTAGTTGTAAAGATTAATTTACTAACTCTATAAATAGTCCCTTTTAAAAAATCACTCAACTTTTTTTTGAGGGAGCAAAACTCTTCCATTCTGAAAGGATTAACATTACATTTATAATCAACACTTTTTTATTGTACTGAACCTATTCTAGATTCTTTGTTTTCTGGAAATATTGTGGAGAATGAATATCATCTCTTCCTTAAGTCTTTGTTAAATTCACCAGTGAAACCATCTGGGGCTACTGCTTTTCTTTTTAGAATGTTATGAATTAGTGATTCAATTTCATTAGTATGCATGTCTATTCAGATTACCTACTTCTGTGTGAGTTTTGGTAGTTTGTGTCTTTCAAGGAGTTAAAAAAATCTCATCTAAATTACCAAATTTTTGGACTTAGAAAGGTTCTCACTATCCCTTTATTATCCTTTTAATGTCTGTGGGATCAGTAGCGATAACCCTTCTTTCAGCTCTAATATTATTAATGTGTGCCTTTATTTTTTCTTGTGTAGCCTGGATAGAGATTTACCATTTTTAAATTGATTTTAAAGAAAGAACCGGAATTGGATCTGTTGACTTTTTTTTTTCTTTATTGACTTCCTCTTTTCACTTTAACTGATTTTTTGCTCTAATTTTTATTGTCTCTTCTTATTGCTTTTGGCTTTAATTGTTCTTTTCTAGTTTGAGATGGAAGCTCAGACAATTGATTTTTAGATCCCTTTTTCTTTTTTTGTTATGCACATTTAGTGCTATAAATTTCCTCTAAGCTTTGCTTTCTCTATATCCCATGAATTTTGCTAAGTTGTATTTCACTTTTTTCTCAGTTCAAAATATTATTTATTATGAGACGTTTTCCTTTGACCCTCGTCTTATTTATGTGTGTTTTTTGGTCTCCAAATATTTGGGGATTATCCATCTCTTTCTGTTATTGATTTCTATCATAATTCCCTTGCAGGGGACATATTGTATATGATTTCTATTTCTTTGTGTTTATTGAGGTGTGTTTTATGGTCAAAATGTGCGAATATTGAACCACCCCTGCAATCCAGGAATAAGTCCCACTTGGTCATGGTGAATGATTTTTTAAGTGTATTTTGGGAATTACTTTGCTAGTTTTTTGTTGAGGATTTTTGCATCTATGTTCATTGAGTATATTGGCCTTTTTTAGTGGTGTCTTTAGCTGGTTTTGGTATGGAGGTAATGCTGGCCTCACCGAATGAATTGGGAAGTTTTCCTGTCTTTTCATTTTGAGGTAGGGGGAATAGTTTGAGAATAGGTATTAAGGCTTCTTTAAATGTTTGGTAGAATTTGCCTGTGAAGTCATCTGGTCCTGAACTTTTGTTTGTTGGGAGTTTTTTTTTTTTTTATTACTTATTCACTTTCTTTTTTTTTTTTCTTTTCTTCAGTGCACTCAGCCAGTAGGTCTATGCTAGGTCCCCCGATCACAGTAGGTCCCACTGTGGTGGCTAGAGGATGCACACTGCAGTGGCTGGGGTTGGGTGAGGCTGGATACAGCACTTGGTGATGGCTGGATATGTCTGGGCCAGGTACACCATGGTGGCATGGGGCACATGGCTGGACATGACAAAGTGCAGCAGCTGGACATGGCTCAGCAGCTGGGCCTGGCAGCAGCTGTGTAACTGGCATGTGGACACAGTGCATGGTGAAAACAAATAATTATTTTAAAACAAACTATTAACCAGGTCTTGCTTTGAATTCCTTGGAATGAAATAAGTATGTTTTTATGATGATTCATTTCCACACAGTAGCAACAACTGATTAGCATAATTGTTGGGTGTTTTGGAGGAAGAGAAGAAAAGCCATATTGGTCTGCTGGCTCACTAATAGGGAGATTTGGGTTGAGGGGAGACCAAGGAAATAAGAAACTTCTTGCTGCTTAGGCTTTGTGCTTTTCATGCTTGATTCAATTACAGCAGTTATAATAACTAATTTATTTATTTTTTATTAACAAAGAGTTAGGAATCACTACTAGACATTATCTAATCATTAGATTCAACTGGAGAGGTGACTGCATCATAGATCTCTGCTTTCATTTATAAAGATTTATTATTCCGCAAATGGCTGATTCTTCTAGAAATTATTCAAGGTTAGCTATATACAAATTGCTAAAAAATCACTTGGTAGGTTTATTATCTAATTTTTCCCCCTCATTTTCTATGTGAAGCTAATTTAAATAAAACTGTATAGTTAATGGGTTGAAACTTAAACACACAAGATTTTATTTGGGACAAGTGATCTTGTTTATGATATCACCCTATTTAACAGGAGATTTCCTAGTTTCTATATTTTAACTGACATCCTTTGAAACTGAGACAAACTTTCCAGGAGAAAAAAACTTACCAGAATGTTGCAAATTTCTCCTTAAAGATAGTCAGGATCGGGATCCCTGGGTGGCACAGCGGTTTGGCGCCTGCCTTTGGCCCAGGGCGCGATCCTGGTGACCCAGGATTGAATCCCACGTTGGGCTCCCGGTGCATGGAGCCTGCTTCTCTCTCTGCCTGTGTCTCTGCCCCTCTCTCTCTCTCTCTGTGTGTGTGACTATCATGAATAAATAAATAAAATCTTTTTAAAAAAAAAGATAGTCAGGATTTAAATAATGGCATTTTTAAAAAGAGCTAATGAATAAATGGATGGTGTACTGGTATTGTCGATTTCAAAGTATCAATAAATTATCTTTTGTACCGTATTGTGGAGAGTATAACAAAGTAAAATATAAACAAATTGATTATTTTTTCTGAAACTGCAGCATATTAGTTCAATCAAATCTTTACATATCACTGTGATATTTGAGATTTATTGTGCTGTCCCTGAGGTCCTATAACTAGATCATGAGGTGCTTGCTCAGTCATTAAAGAATATAAATTGTGTTCAGTGTTGCCTTACAATGAAATACCATTTTGTTGAAATGGGGTAATCCATATAATGTATATATGGTAATTGTCAGCTAAATAGAAGAGCAAATGAACTGAATCATCCAATTAACCATGTAGATAAGTGAAGATATATTTTGGTCAAATAAAGGTACTCAGCTTGCTCTCAGGAATCACTTAAAGAGTGTTTGCTCACTGTGGTGTAAATGAGCACTTAATACTTTTAGAGGTGCCCCCTGAGATGAAACCTATGCTGTCTTGGCAAAGAACTATATCTCTGTTGCTTAATTCAGATGACTAACGGCTACAAGGAGTAATTTGTCCTGAATTAGCAGAATATCTTATTATCTATATTACAGTAAGTTTTTTAAAAAAACAAAATTAATACTTTAATTTCCATCATTATTCAGATGTCTTAAGCCTCTGTCAACCCCTGTACAATGAGGAAAAATGGTTTACTCTTTTAAAATATGCCTAGGATTAAAATAAAGTTAAATAAGGGGATGAGCCACCTGAGTTGCTCAGTCAGTTGAGCATTTAACTTTGGTTCAGGCCATGATCTCAGGCTTCTAGGAGCTCTGCTTCAGGATCTCCCCACAGTAGGAGTCTTCTAATCCCTCTCCTTTTGCCCCTCTCTCTGCTCATTCTCTCTCTCTGTCTCTCTCTCTCAGATAAATAAATAAAATATTTAAATAAATAAAGTTAAATAAAATCCCTTTTTATTTAACTATTATGCTAACTTCCCAAACTCTAAATAAATAAATAAGTACATAAGAATTTATAGATTTCCAAAGAGTAATTATTTTTATGATTGAGTTATTTAAAATTATTTTTACCAGTTTTCTTATCAATCAAAAGCTTATCTCCTTTCAGATTCACAGTGATTTTTAAAAATAAGTATGTTATTCCAGGATCAATTCAAGTACTGTGAGATGCTTTATGTATCTGGTTATTGTGGAATGAATGCTTGTGTCCTCTCAAGTGTGACGGTATCAGGAGGGTGGGGTCTTTGGGAGGTAATTAGGTTTAAATGAGGTCACCAAAGTAGGGTCCTTCTGATGGGATTACTTTCCATATAAGAGATCAGAGTTTGCTTTTGCTTCCAAACTCTTCATGCTTGTTCTCTCTCTCCACTGTTACCACAATATGAGGAGATGACCATTCATAAGACAGGAAAAGTAAGTGTCCCTAGCAGGAACTGAATTGTCCAGCACCTTGATTTTGGACTTCCCATCCTCCAGAATAATGACAAATAAGTGTCTGTTGTTTTAGTCACCCAGTTTATAGTATTTTGTTATAGCAGCTTGAGCAGACTAAGACAATGACTAACTTTATTTCCTCATGATGCAAAGCATATGTTAATTTATTCATTTATTGACTGAGTGCACATTTTTTTTTCTAGGAAGTCTGGTAATTACTGGGAATACAGAATAATTTTTGGGGGGGGAATACAGAATAATTTAAACATACTTCTTAACCTTACAGATTATCAGGAGTGACTGGCAATGACAAATCCAAAGAAGTAGAGAATTCTAATAAAAACATATAAATAGGGCACATAACTTGAACTGCACTGTATAAGTGAATCTATTGTCCCACCTAGCAAGATAAAAACCATCTTATATATGTGAAACTTCCTCCACCTCCATATCTTGTAATTGTCCATCAGCAGTATTCTGGAACTTGAAGTTTTTATAATTATCCAACTTAACTGAAAAAAATAAGACCATATAAAAATAACAGATAATTCAAAGTCTGTCCTAAAAAGTTAATTTTTGGGTAAGAAAAAGTAGTAGTTGATATCTGGAATTAAAGTTGTGGTGAAAAGATACAGATGCAATGAAACGCTGGGACACCTGCACCCCGATGTTTCTAGCAGCAATGTCCACAATAGCCAGACTGTGGAAGGAGCCTCGGTGTCCATCGAAAGATGAATGGATAAAGAAGATGTGGTTTATGTATACAATGGAATATTACTCAGCCATTAGAAAGGACAAATACCCACCATTTGCTTCGACGTGGATGGAACTGGAGGGTATTATGCTGAGTGAAATAAGTCAGTCGGAGAAGGACAAACATAATATGGTCTCATTCAGCTGGGGAATATAAAAATAGTGAAAGGGAATAAAGGGGAAAGGAGGAAAAATAAGTGAGAAATATCAGAAAGGGAGACAGAACATGGAAGACTCCTAACTCTGGGAAACAAACTAGGGGTGATGGAAGGGGAGGAGGGCCGGGGGTGGGGGTGACTGGATGGCGGGCACTGAGTTGGGCACTTGACGGGATGAGCACTGGGTTTTATTCTGTATGTTGGCAAATTGAACACCAATAAAAAATAAATTTATTAGTAAAATAAATAAATAAATAAATAAATAAATAAAGTTGTGGTGATATTAAATGATGTATATCCAGATGACTTAGGAATACCTAAATCCTGCCTTTGCCTCAGCTCATCCCTGGAGATTTTCTAGAAAGCCATATGCATGTCTGAAAATGCTAAATTAGATATGAACTGCCACTCTATTATTATCCAGGTCATTACAAACTGAAATGCAAGGCTCTCTTATAAGTCTAAATTAGAACATGTAACTTAGAAATGTAGAAAAGACCATACATTTGCCTCATTTCAAATCCATAGTTTACAACCATCCTTTCACTAAACTCAAAGTAACAAGAAATCCTAAATTCCAGAAAGCGCATGAGCAACCTAATCAGTTTCCTTAGTATCTCACAGGTCAGATTACTATTTCGCCTTTTTTGGTTTGGGGAGTTGGATGGGAAGGAAGTACATATAAAAGTGCACAGGGAAGCAGCCAAAAGGGTAAGAGGCTTCTCCCTGATTTTCCCAGTTTCCTTTCTTGTTTAAGCCATTAAGCTTAAAGGGCAAGACTATGATGTAGTTGTTTCCCTCTGGAAAATATAGATAAAATACAGAAATCCTATTTTTGGTAGACCGTTTGTTTGTAATTTACCAGAGCCTCTATTGATTCTTCTTGTGCCAGTGCAATAGACATTCTATTTGGTTGTCCTCAGAAGTTTCAGAGATTGGTCAGTACTGTAACTTAAATACCTCTAAGGGCCTCCATGTTCCTGAAGCTGAATGTTTGACTCCTATTCTTTAGTCCAATAAATAAGAGGCAAAGTCATACTGTCTTACTTAATTCTTCATAAAGGGTTATGCAAATAGAAGAGGGCTGAATTTTAAATATAATCAACCTCTATCATATTATTATAATTTCTCAAGGAGACTTTAAAAACCCAAAAATGAAATCTGGGAGATATCTTGTACGTAAATTAAACTTCCACAGAAGTCAAAACCCAATAATCTCTTCTTTTATAATTTTTATTCTATGACTCTCAGCCAGGTTTTAGGGATCTCACTGGCCAAAATGGAAGTGGTCTAAAACTTGGGTTATCTTCTAATAAAACTACTGTCATGTCCCCTTAGAAATTTGAAATTTGGATTAGCCAACCCCTTATTACTGAACATTTGCATTTTAAGTATTTTTGTTCCATAACATATTACACCTGATATGTCAGAAGGAAATTTTTTCTTGTGACTAATTATTTCCTCAGAATAAATTTCTCGAAAATAAATTTCTCTGTATAAAGTTATTCATATTGTCTTAGCTGAGTTTCTTCCAAATAAAACCTGGAACAGGGGCTTACATGAGGGTGTTATTATGGAAAGTTATGTGAGGTTGCAGGATTGAGGGCCCATAGAGAGTGAAATTTAGGACAAAGGAAAAATAACACCTGATTGCCTAGTGCTTTGTTCCAAAGGAAAGTCTGAGAAGTCTGTATTGGATGCATTTGTAAAGTTCCTGCTGGAGGATAAGGGGCAACAGCACTTTACCTTTGACTCTAATCTTCTTTTGGTTAAGGGCTGTCCCATGGGATGTTAACTCTCCCACACTTACTGGTAGCTGATATACAAGGGCTAAGGGTTCTTCCATAGATGACCCATGCTGCAGCATCAGAGAAATCTTAGGGCCATAAATGATTGTGATTAGTCACGATCTCTAAAAAGATTTTAATACAGGAAAAATAGTAGAAGAAGCTACAAGTCTTACTTGTTGTCACTGGTTCTGAGCATGTAATTAGCATTCACTCTCATCCTTCACCACACATACTAAATTTCCCTCACTCATGACCTACCCTTCAGCAAGTCTAATTTTCTTGTCTGGGGATGGTGGTGATGAAGACATTCATCCCTGAGGCACCTGAGACATTAGTTTCTTCATACCTGTTGGGTCATGTTTGCTATAACCACATATTACAAAGTGTTTTCCTTTTCATTAATCACTAGATAGATAGATAGATGATAGATAAGATAGATAAAACTATGCCACTTTACATTTCTATCAAACAGGATGAGGGTGCATTTCCCAAACTCTTATCAATAATAGCTATTGTTAGTGAAAACAAAATTGCCAATATTATATAGATAAAAATGGGATCTTGTTACTTTAATTTTGCAATCTGATTTCTAAGGAAGTAAAGCACGTTTATACACAAATCTTCCATTTGCATTTCTTCATTTTTGAAGACCCTATTTTTCTCCCTCTCTTATTATTCTGTTGTGCATTTATATAAATTATATTACTTTTAAGAGCTCAAAAGTATTTAATAAGTAATATGATAAATCCCAAATGTGAATGACCCTTGGTAAAGATATTTGGGGCAATAGCAATTTTCTAGTGCCTTATAAATTGTACTGAGTAGATTGTTACTCATTCCTTTGCACCAGTTGTAAAATAGACTGTTATAATGAAGAACTCTTGACCATCAAATCTTGGTTTTAAACCTAGGATTTATGGTGAGTAGAGCATTCTTCCTATAAAAGCTAACAGGAGTTAATTTTTTGAAGTTTTTGTTTAAACTCTGGTTAGTTAAAAAAGTGTTATATTAGTTTTAGGTGTACAATATAGTGTTTCAGTATTTCCATATAACACTTGGTGCTCATCACAACAAGGAGAGTGCTTTGAAAGCATATTATACTAATATTTCTGGACTAAAGTGTTATTAATTACTTGAAAATATTTCTGGTTCTGCTTAGACAATAGAATCAAAGTATTTGAAAGAGATATGCTCATGCATATTACTCTAATTTTTCCAACTGGTTATCACCAAGGTAGGGTATCAATTGAGTTTACAGATTTATCAGTCACTTCCAGCACTGTTTATATTATGTGGGCTGCCTTAAAACCCATGTCATAGAACAAATTTAATTTTCTGCTCAAGAGCACTGTTTAATTTACATTCAATGTGTTCTGTTGTTTAGGATTTAGGCTTTTTCACAAAATAATTTCAACTGAACACTTCCTGAGGGAGGTTATAAATTTTAAGATACAGAATATCACTGAAGAAATTTAGACAAGTTCCTCTTCATTAATTAAGTCCAATATGTAAATGAGTTTTGAGTAGAAATGATAAGAGGCTAATTTTGGTTCAAATTAAAAAGAATAGTTTAATAATTATAACTACTCAAAAATGGAGAACACTACCTCAAAAGATAGTGAGTTCTCAATTATTATCAGTGTTAGATGTCCAGAAACTCCATTGTTTTAGAGGGAGATTATACTGGAAGTGAGAGCTTGACCTAACCCAGTGTCTGTATAAGGATAGACTAGGTTCTGCCACATGAACTGCTCTAAAAGTAGGCTTAGGCTTGGGACAAAAAAGTTTCTCACGGAGTGTCAGTGGCTCAGTGGGTTAAGTGTCTGCCTTAGGCTCAGGTCATGATCTCAGGGTCCTGGGATCAAGCGCCATGTCAGGAGCTCTGCTCAGCAGGGAGTCTGCTTCTCCCTCCCCCTCTGTATGCACACAAACTCTCTCTCTCAAATAAATACACAAAATATTTTTTTAAAGTTCCTCAAAAAAAAAAAAGTCACTCCCAATAAACCTTCCTCTCTTGGAAAAAAAATAAAGTTTCTCACATGCTAACAATACAAGGGAAGTTGGGAGGTAGCATACAATTGGTTCTGCTCATTTTCATTATATTGGGACTCAGGTTGATGGAGACTTCATCTTGGCATGAGCTTCCCTTATCACTAGAGCACTGGAAAGGGAAGATGGTGAATCGCACAGTATCTCAAAGCTTTACCTGTAAATAATACTCCATTTTATTGGCCAAATGAAGACATATTACCTAACTTCAACAGAGGCTGGGAGTGCCATCTTGCCATATCACTGTAGAGAAAACTACATTTGTGAACAACCCTAGAAGCAACCACAGTACCCAACTATTTTTCATTTCTAGACCTATTTTGCTTCCAAATATCAGAAAGTTAATAGGTGGATATAGAAATAGAACCAACTTTAGTATAGCAGAGACTCAACTTGTCTACTTCTGTGTCACTATGAAAGAATTTCATGTAAGCAAAGGAGTGAAAACAACCAAAAAATTAATGGATGTCTATTGCTATACACCATATCTGGATAAATATTGCATCTTTCAAGAATGGACAGATAGGGATCCCTGGGTGGCGCAGCGGTTTGGCGCCTGCCTTTGGCCCAGGGCGCGATCCTGGAGACCCGGGATCGAATCCCACATCGGGCTCCCGGTGCATGGAGCCTGCTTCTCCCTCTGCCTGTGTCTCTGCCTCTCTCTCTCTCTGTGTGACTATCATAAATAAATAAAGATTTAAAAAAAAAAAAAGAATGGACAGATAGAAAAGAGCCATATATGGAAACTTTGAAAAATAAATACTGTAAAACAAGTTAAAGAGAAGATTCAGATGTAAACTACTACCAAATCTAATTATGATATTTCAAAAAATACCTTATCTTTCCTTATATAGTATAAGAAATCAGGCATTCTGTGTAATAGGAGCAGAAATATAAGAAGCTAGTTAGTATATACTGACATGAAAAACAACAGGTAGGTCAAAGCAGACAGGAATAGAACCCTGGTTACCTCAAAGAGAATCATTCAAAATATTTCTGTAATCTGTATACTTATTTTTATATTTGTTATCACCACCAAGTTTGAGGCACCATAATCTCCAGTTTGGACTATTTCAGTGGTCTCCTAGTTAGTTTCCCTGCTTTATCTTCTATTGCCCCAAATAATCCTATTTCTAAACTGCAAATATACTAATTTTTAAAAATGCAAATATTATTTTGTTACTCCTTTCTTTTTTCTTCTTTTTCTCTCTTTTTAATTGAGGTATAATTGACATATAACATTATATTAGTCTCAGGTGTGCAATATAGTGATTCAGCACTTCCATAATAGCACTCAGTGTTTATCACAACAAGGAGGACATTGTATAACATGATTTGATATCTGTATGCATTGTGAAATGATTATCATGTAAGTCTAGTTAACATCCTTTACCATATACATCATTTCAAAAAGATGAGAACTTTTTAAAGACCTTCTTTCTTAGGGACTTGCAAATATTCAATACAGTGTTATTAACTATAGTTACCATGCTGTAAATTGCATCCCCATGACTTATTTATTTTATAACTGGGCATTTATACCTTTAACCTCTTTTCTTAACACACCTTAGAGCTTCCACTTGCACTAGAAAACTAAATCTCCCTCTTTACCATGACCTACAAGAGACTAAATCATTTTGTCTTTTTCTACCTCTCCAACCCCATCCTATGCCAATGGGAGGTATATTCACTCCATCAAGCCAAATGAGGGGTTTCAGAGGAGATCTATGTGTATTTCAGAGGGGACATCTTGAAGATAAAGTTGCTCATACCTGATTCATGTCTGAAGAAATGAAAATGAATTATTGGTACATATAAGGGAACAGGAAGACTCATGTGTTTGGAAATAGCTTGCACCTTCAGAGATTGACTGTATATAGAAAGATGTGTAACTTAACTCCTGTAGGCTATATGTGGATCCCACAGAAGGAACTCCACTTAGGTCATCCCAAGGGAAATACCGTTATGGCAGTGACTCAAAATATGAAGTCTATTCTATGGATGTTTTTACAATTAAAAATTTTTGTGGGGTTTCAGTGACTTTTCTATGATAAGCATATACATAGTTTGCTTTTTTCCATATTTTCTTATATACTAAGTGAAATATAGTAGACACATAATCTTACATAGTTTAAATGTAAAGGTGTATAACATAGTGATTCTACAATTCTAAATGTTATGCTATGCTCACCACAAGTGTCGCTACCATCTGTCACCATACACTATTATACCATTGACTCTATTCCCTATGCTGTACCTTTTATTCCCCTTATTCATTCCATAATTGGAAGTCTGTATCACCCACTCCCCTTCACTCATTTTGCCCATCTCCCCACTCCCTTTCCCTCTGGCAAACATTGGTTTATTCTTTGTATTTACAGGTCTGTTTCTGCTTTTTGTTTGTTCATTTATTTCTTAGATTCCACATATAAGTAACATCACATGGTATTTGTCTTTCTCTGTTTGACTTATTTCACTTAGAATAATACTCTCTAGGTCCATCCATATTGTCTGATAGCAAGATCTCATTTGTTTTCATGATTGAGTAATATTTCACTTTGTGTCTGTGTGTGTATGTTTGTGTGCACGTGCTCATGTGTGAGAGAGAGAGGGAGATAAAAGGGTGTGTGTGTGTATGACCTCTTCATTCATCTATTGGTGGACACTTAGGTGACATCCATTATTTTGGTTATTATACATAATGCTGCAATAGCATAAGGGTGAATATATTTCTTGAAATTAATATTTTTGTTTTCTTTGGATAAGTACCCAGTAGTGGAATTATTGGATCATATAATGTTTATATTTTTAAATTTTTTGAGGAACCATTATATTGTTTTCCATAGTGGCTGCACCAATTTACATTTCCATTAATAGTACATGAATGATCCCTTTCCTCTACATAGTTGCTAACACTTGTTATTGTCTTTTCCTTACTAGCCATTTGGAATGATGTGAGGTGATAACTCATTGTGATTTTGATTTATATTTTTTCTGATGATTAATGATATTGAGCACCTTTTCATGCGTCTGTTGGCCGTATGTGTTTTCTTTGGAAAAATTTCCATTCAGATTCTCTGCCAGTTTTTTAACTGGATTATCTATGTTTTTTTTTTTTTTTTTTTTGATGTTGAGTTGTATAAGTTCTTTTTTGTATTTTGGATATAAACTGCTTATCATATATATAATTTACAAATATTTTCTCCCATTTAGTAGGTTATCTTTTCATTTGGTTGATGATTTCTTTTGTTCTGTGAAAGCTTTTTACTTAAATGTAGTCACAATGTGTATTTTAGCTTTTGTTTTCCATGCCTGAGAAGACATATCTAGAAAAAGGTTTCTAAGGCCAATGCCAAACAGATTACTGCCTATATTTTCTTTTAGGAATTTTATGGTTTCAGGTCTCATATTTAATTATTTAATCCATTTTGAGTTTATTTTCCTGTATTATTTAAGAAAGTGGTCCAGTTCCTTTCTTTTGCATGTAGCTGTTCAGTTTTCCCAACACCATTTGTTGAAGAGACTCTTTTCTCCATTGTATATTTCTCTTCATTGTTTTAGATTGATCATATAAGCATGGGTTTATTTCTGGGCTTTCTTTTCTGTTCCACTGATCTACGTATCTATTTTTGTGCTGATACCATACTGTTTTGATTACTACATATTTGTAGTATATCTTGAAATCTGGGATTGCAATGCTTCCAAATTTGTTCTTCTTTATCAAGACTTCTTTGGCTATTCGGATTCTTTTGTGGTTTCCTACAAATTTGGGATTATTTGTTTGAGTTCTTTGAAAAGTTCTGTAGATATTTTCATAGATAGGGCATTGAATCTTTAGGTTTCTTTTGGTAGTATGAACATTTTAAGAATATTAATTCTTCCAATAAATGAACTTGGAATATCTTTTCATTTGTGTTGTGATTAATATATTTCACTAATTTTTATACTATAAGTAGTTTTCTTTGCATTTATCCTTCTTGAGGTAGAACATTCTGAATCTGTAGCTTGATATTTTCTCTCAATTTTTGAAATTTGTAGGTATTCTGAAAGGATTGTTTCTGCTCAAATTTCTATTGTTCTCCTTTTGTGATGCCAATAACATGTATGTCAAAATTCTTCTCCATGTCCTATATGTTTCTTGTATTTTTTTCTGTGATTTTGTTTCATAATATAGTTTTTCTTTAATCCTCATACATGTTTCAGTTTTTCTTCTCCCTTCATCTCTAATATGCTATTAAACCCATCCCTTAAGTCTAGTTTTATTTTTTTTAAGATTTCTCTTATTTATTCATGAAAGACACAGGGAGAGAGGCAGAGACATAGCCAGAGGGAGAAACAGGATCCCTGTAGGAAGCCTGATGCAGGACTTGATCCTGGGACTCTGGGATCATGCTCTGAGCCAAAGGCAGATGCTCAACCACTGAGCCACCCAGGCATCACAGTCTAGTTTTATTTTTAATTTTTAAAAAGATTTTATTTATTCATCAAAGACTTAGAGAGAGGCAGAGACATAGGCAGAGGGAGAAGCAGGCTCCTTGTGAGGAACCCAATGTGGGACTCAATCCCAGGACCGTGGGATCATGCCCTGAGCTGAAGACAGTCGCTCAACCATTGAGATACCCAGGCATCCCTAAGACTAGTTTTAATTATTATAGTTTTTTATTCTAGAATTCCTATTTGATTTTTTTTGTTTCAAATTCTTAGTTCTCTGCTAAATTCTTTACCTTGTCACTGATTAAATTGTTGATCATTGTTTTCTTTTAAGTTTCATATGTAAAAACTACAATTTACAGACTTTACATGAGTTTGATTATATAGTCTATTTTTCTTCTTTTTAGTAAAAAAAAAATTTATATGTTTTAGATTTAGTTGAGTGCTGACTATTGTCATGAAAAGGAATTGAGAGGGGTCCCTGGGTGGCTCAGTGGTTTAGTGCCTGCCTTCAGCCCAGGGAATAATCCTGGAGTCCTGGGATCGAGTCCCATGTTGGGCTCCTTGCATGGAGCCTGCTTCTCTCTCTGCCTCTCTCTCTCTCTCTCTCTCTCTCTGTGTGTGTGTCTCTCATGAATAAATAAATAAAATCTTTAAAAAAGAAAAAAAAAGAAAAGTAATTGAGATTATTTGAGGCTCCATCTATGGTATTCTGTAAGGGCAGCCTGAATAGACTAAGACAATCTTGATACTAATTATAAATATTTCATAACACATTTAAGAAAAAAAAATTTTAACATTTATATGTATGCCATCACTTTGGTATATGAATTTCCACTCAAAATTAATTGCCATAATTATATATTATAGATTAATTCAACTGCAGATATCCCCAGAAATCTTTGCTGTAGACAGAAACATTAATTTGCTTTTAGCTACCATACTATGAAATAATAGATAATAATTTTTCATAAACTATGGCCACTAAGAATAATACTTTTTTTTCTTGTTTTCTTTTGCTATTCTGAGAACCAATTGGAATTGTTTTCAATGTTTGTGCTTTCCTAAATTAAGATACTTGCTGGACTATCACAATTTAAATACTAGGGGGTTATTCATTTATGGGTTGACTTATTGATATATTTACTCATTCAACCTTTACTGAGCATCAATTTTGTGTTAGGCACATTGCTAGGGTGCTGTATATATAGAAAAGAGTGAAGAACTAAAGTGCAACAGTTAATACCACAATTGAGAAATGTGCATAGTACAAAGGAGCAATGGAAAAGAAACTAACTCTGCCTAGGAAAGTCAAGGAAGGATTCACAGAGAATAGTTAGCCTTTTAACTAAGCTTTTAAAAATCCTTTGGAATTTTCAAGTCTGATGCACCCTATAACTCATACAAAATGGTTGCCAAATTATGCCTTGAGAGAGAGATTGAAGAGATTATTAGGTGCTTAGGATATGAAAAGTGTCCAGAGCTGAAGAGAGAATAATAACACTGAAGGATTCTGATCAACTCAGCATGATCGGAACTTGGGAGTGGGATAATGATGATGGTCGTAAGCAGAAAGATGGTGAAATGTAAGCTTGGAGAGAAAAGCATGAATATGGTGGCTTTTAAAGGCCATGGTCATAAATTTAGTCTTCATTTTTTAGGAAATGGATACTCATTAAAACATTTTAAGCAGAGGATAGGACATGATCATATTTACATTACAGAAAGATAATTCTTGTTGCATCATAGAAAATGGTTTGGAGAGGGGCAAGACTTAGAGGCATGGAACCAGTGAGGAGACTGTTGCAGCAATTTAAGTGAGAGCAAGTTTTGAGAAAGGTAGGACGAGTGGCAAAAGGGAGATGATCAACTAACTTCTATCTTTATTTCAATATTACCTCTGCTTCTTTCCAAGCATCTTTTTCTTTTCCCATTCATAACCAGAATCCTTGAGGCTACTTCCTCTCTAGTTTTTGAAAAGAGTGTTTAACTGGCAACTATGTTTCTTTTTACTCTCTCAAAATAATTCCTATCATGACACTTTTCAAATACTTAATTTCACTGAAGAAAAGATTCTTGTTTAAATTTTGGTAAATTTTAAATATTTAAATGTTAACTCACATTTGAACAGCACAGATTTTACAAAGAGTTTTACAAAGTGGATGCCTCATAAATATATTCGGACCATGATGAGCCTTAATTTTGTTAATATATTTTTATTTTTTAAAAAGAGTTTATTTATTTGAGAGAGAAAGAAAGTGTGAGCATGAACAGGGGGAGGGACAGAGGAAGAGGGAGAAGCAGACTCCCTGCTGAGTACAGAGCCTGATACAAAGCCTATGTGGAGGCAAGATGGAGATGAGTGCAGAGCTTGACTCCAGAACCCTGGGATCCTGACCTAAGCCAAAGTCAGACATTTAACTGACTGAACCATCCAGGCACCATCCAGGCCAAAATATATTAATATATTTTAAATCCTGCAATATGAACAGTTTTTCTCTCGTATCTATGCATATATTTCACATGAAAGACATTCCAAATTCATCTTAAAATATGAACCACAGAAATAATTTAATGAAAAAAAATCAAATTATATTCAGAAGGGAAATATTAAATGACCCAAAGACAAAGAAGGCCTTCATATTGGGCAGCCCGGGTGGCTCAGCAGTTTAGCGCTGCCTCCGGCCCAGGGCGTGATCCTGGAGACTCGGAATCGAGTCCCATGTCTGGCTCACTGCATGGAGCCTGCTTCTCCCTCTGCTTGTGTCTTTGCCTCTCTCTCTCTCTCTCTCTCTCTCTCTCATGAATAAATAAATAAATAATCTTTTTAAAAAAGCCTTCATATTTAAAAATGTCATTTATCAACTCATTAATTACAATAATAACATACTTGTAAAGGACTTTTAATTTAAAACGGTTTCACATTAATTTTGTAATTTTAATTAAAAGAAAAACACTTGTAAAAATTTAGTCAGTAATAGGACTACAAATCTTAATATGGAGTTAATACCCATTATTTCTAGGATTGTTTAATTATAAGGGAGTTACTTGCTGAGCACCTATATGTATTCGTGATTATTCTAAATGCACTGGCAAATAGTAATGGGTTTGTATAAAGTCTCCCCCTTGATTATGTTATAGTTCTCTCTATTTTCCAACTGGGGAAAGACAAATGGTTGAATAAAAATATAACCTTGTGTTAGCAAGAACAATAGTCTAAATATCTAGAGACACAGTTTTTATTAAGTTTGGGATTTTGAGTTTAGAAAAAGTCTGGATTTATATTACAGATTTCCGTTTCTAAGCAATGCCTAGGGAAAAAAATCCCTCCCTAATTTTAAGAGAACTGCTTTAATTCTCATATATTAATTCTCATATATAATATTGCCAAGAGAGAATTTTAATACATTATGTTATATGTGACAATGCATTTTATTTCTAAAGCGATAGCATATTGTTATGCTTAGTGGAAATAACTTTAATATTTAAAACATCTTGTTTTGTTCAGTAACTGATTAATCAGGTATAATTTTCTTATGGCCTTTTATTGCATTAATTCTGGCCATACTTTTGTTTCTTATTACATATTTCTACTGCCAAATGATTACAAAAATGCAAAAAGTTTTAAAAAGTCAGTTGTATTCAATGCCTTCCAATTTTCTATTCTTATATTTTTACTTTAAACAATACATATTCCACTGAGGAGTGAAAGGATTTGTGAGCATCTGGGTCCTTGTCTGCTGCCACCTGTGACAACCTGCATTAATCTTTAAATCCTTTCCCTCTTTCCTGAAAAACACTGACAAAGTTAATCAATTACAAAGTCAATTAGAGTTTATTTTCCCTAAAGTGGCTCATCATCTTCAGCAATTCTCTGTACCATTGGAAGATACAGTTTAGAAAGGATGATTGCAGTGATGCTTATCAAAGTAATTGAAAAATGAGGGAGTATTTTAGATTTAATCATTTTTTGAGTTCCAACTCTGGAGTATGTTATGAATTAAACTCTGTAATACAAAAGATATGCTGAAGTCTTAACCTCCAGTACTCTAAAGGTGATCTTACTTGGAAATAGGGCCTTTACTGATATAATCAATTAAAGATTAGGTCATTAGGATGGGCCGTAATTCAAAATGATTGATGTTCTTATAAGAAAAAAAAGACATGGAGACTATACAGAGAGAATTCCATATGAAAAACAGAAGCATAAATGAGAATAATACAGCTGAAAGAGGGACGCCTGGGTGGCTCAGCGGTTGAGCGCCTGCCTTGGGCCCAGGCCGTGATCCTGGAGTCCCTGGATCGAGTCCCATGTCGGGTTCCCTGCATGGAGCCTGCTTCCCCTCTGCCTGTGTCTCTGCCTCTCTTTCTCTGTCTCTCTCTGTCTCTCATGAATAAATAAATAAAATTTTAAAAAAATACAGCTGAAAGATAAAGAATGCTAAGGGTTTCTGGTCACTGGCAGAAGACAAGAATTCTACCCAGAGTCACACAGGGAAAATGGTCCTGTTGACT
Source organism: Canis aureus (assembly GCF_053574225.1). Classification (NCBI taxonomy): domain Eukaryota; kingdom Metazoa; phylum Chordata; class Mammalia; order Carnivora; family Canidae; genus Canis; species Canis aureus. The sequence goes on along the minus strand of NC_135649.1, from coordinate 37,461,264 downwards.
CCTTTGTTTCAGATTTACAAGCCTCTACAACACTAAGAGGATGAAGTTCTGCTGTTTTAGGCCAACTAGTTTGTGTACTTTATTATAGTCATCATAGGAACTAATATAGAATGTAAACATTTTTTTTTCATGAGAATAAAGAACATGTAGGCATGTGACTACAAGGTACAGTATTGAATGAAGCTAAGAGGCCAAATGTCAGTAACCCTGTGCTTCTATAAAATGATCTGATTCAAGTAAAGGAGTGATTTCTGTTTTCTAATTAGCTGCAAGGAGGTGGATAATCCTTGTTTTTTTCTAACTCATTTTTCTTAAACTTTTAAGTTTAAGGACTAAATGATGTGTCTAAGTAGATTTATGTGCAGTTGAAATATTTGGATACTAATGTATTTCTTTGGATTTCAGAAAGAAAGAGACTAACGAGTTTAGCAAAAAGGTACATCTGATCCCACTCTGAAATGTAAGATAATGATTAAAGAAGGATAAATGTTCTCAAAAATGGAGTTATGACTATGATTATGAATAATAATATGAAGGAAGAAAAGATTAAAGCACCCAAAGCAATCAGTGAAAACTACAAATGAAGCTTTTTGTGAACCTAGATTTGTAAAGATTTCTGATTGTATCAAAAGAGGCTATGAGAAGAGGTTTTATGCAGGTAATGGCCAAAATGAACTGAGGTTTGAGGTTGATGGTAATATTGATGAGTGACAACAAAGAACAAAAAAATAATATTGTTAAAAGCTTTGTACTTCTCTTTCAGAATTTGTGATCATTACAGAACATTTTTAAATGTCATTAAAAGAATTCTAAAGAGGCTCTCTGCTCCTCCCCATTCGACAGACAGCCGCATCTTCTGGTGCAGTGCCAGCCGCATCCCTGAGACACGATGGTGAAGGTCGTCGGAGTGAATGGATTTGGCCATATTGGGCGCCTGGTCACCAGGGCTGCTTTTAACTCTGGCAAAGTGGATATTGTCGCCATCAATGACCTCTTCATTGACCTCAACTACATGGTGTACATGTTCCAGTATGGTTCTACCCACGGCAAATTCCATGGCACAGTCAAGGCTGAGAATGGGAAACTTTTCATCAGTGGGAAGTCCATCTCTATCCTCCAGGAGGGAGATCCCGCCAACATCAAATGGGGTGATGCTGGTGCTGAGTATGTTGTGGAGTCCACTGGGGTCTTCACCACCATGGAGAAAGCTGGGGCTCACTTGAAGGGCGGGGCCAAGATGGTCATCATCTCTGCTCCTTCTGCTGATGCCCCCATGTTTGTAATGGGCATGAACCACAAGAAGTATGACAACTCCCTCAAGATTGTCAGCAATGCCTCCTGCACCACCAAATGCTTGACTCCTCTGGCCAAAGTCATCCATGACCACTTCGCCATCGTGGAGGGCCTCATGACCACCGTCCATGCCATCACTGCCACCCAGAGGACTGTGGACGGCCCCTCTGGGAAGCTGTGGCATGACGACTGAGGGGCTGCCCAGAACATCATCCCTGCTTCCACTGGTGCCACCAAGGCTGTGGCAAGGTCATCCCTGAGCTGAACGGGAAGCTCACTGGCATGGCCTTCCATGTCCCCACCCCCAACGTGTCAGTTGTGGATCTGAACTGTTGCCTGGAGAAAGCTGCCAAATATGATGACATCAAGAAGGTGGTGAAGCAGGCATTGGAGGGCCCCTTCAAGGGCATCCTGGACTACACTGAGGACCAGGTTGTCTCCTGTGACTTCAACAGTGACACCCACTCTTCCACCTTAAACACTGGGGCTGGCATTGCCCTCAATGACCACTTCATCAAACTCATTTCCTGGTATGACAATGAATTTGGCTACAGCAACCGGGTGGTGGACCTCATGGTACACATGGCCTCCAAGGAATAAGAGCCTCCTGGACCACCAGCCCCAGCAAGAATAAGAGGAAGAGAGAGGCCCTCAGCTGCTGGGGAGTCCCTGCCTCAACTTGATCCCCCAAAACACTTGGAATCTCCTGACCTCCAATTTACATCCCAGACTCTGAGGAAGGGGAGGTGCTTGGGGAGCCCTACCTTGTTATGTACCATCAATAAAATATACTGTACCCAGCTAAAAAAAAAAAAATCGAAAGAAACATGAATGTATTAAGGTGAGAAAGAAGTTCTACCTGCCCTGAACAAATTTATCAGTGGAATTTCAAACTTCAATGTTTGTATATCAGGGATCATGGGGAAATATATAGATGTTGCCGAGTGTTATAGTTGATGAAAGCAGTTAGCCTAGAAAACACAACGGAGGCATAATAGCTTTTTAAAACCTTAGAATTTGGAGATTTAGAAAGATGGTAGAGTAGAAAAGCTCCAGAAATGTATTTTCCTATAGAAATGAAATTAAAAAAAAAAAACCCAAATACTGGCTAAAATAACTTTATGGGAGCTCTGACAAACAAAGGATTATCAGATACATATGATTTTATATGATATCAGATAAATGATTTGCAAATATTTTTTTCCTATTCTATAAGTTGTTTAACTTTTGTGATAGTATCATTTGATGCACAAAGGTTTTTCATTTTAATGAAGCCCGATTTACCATTTTTGGGCAGGTTACATGTGCTATAGGTATCATGTCTAAGAAATTACTGCCCAATCAAAGATCACAAAGACTTAACAACTATTTTTCTTCTAAAAAGTTTATAGATTTAGCTTTTACATTTTTTTTATTTATGATAGTTACAGAGAGAGAGAGGGAGGCAGAGACACAGGCAGAGGGAGAAGCAGGCTCCATGCACCGGGAGCCTGATGTGGGATTCGATCCCGGGTCTCTGGGATCACGCCCTGGGCCAAAGGCAGGCGCCAAACCGCTGCGCCACCCAGGGATCCCTAGCTTTTACATTTAAAGCTGTATACAAGCTTAAGTTAATTTTGAATCTGGTTGTAAGGTAGGAGTTTAACTCCCTTGATTTGTATACAGACATCCAGTTGTCCCAGAACCTTTGTTGAAAAGACTATTCTTTATCCATTCATCTTAATACCATTGTCAAAAATCAATTGACCATAAATGTTAATTTCTAGATCTTCCAGTATTCCATATATTTATCATTATGCCAGTAAAACAGTCATAAGCACTGTAACTTTGTAGTAAGTTTTAAAATTAGGAAGTATGAGGCTTTCAATTTTGTTCTGCCTTTTCAGGGTTGTCTTTGCTATTCTAAGAGTCTTGAATTTTCATATGACTTTTAGAATCAGTATGTCAACTTTTGCAAAGCACAGCTATGATTTTCATAAAAATAGCATTCAATCTATTGGTCACTTTTAGGATTCTTGCCATTTTAACAATATTAAGTATTCCAATCTGCAATCACAGGATTTCTTGCCATTTATTTAGGTTTTGAAAAAATTTCATTCAATGATACTTTCTAGTTCTCAAATTTTGCATTTCTTTGTTCATATTTATTCCTACGTGTTTTTTACTCTTTTTCATACTATTGAAAATATTTATTCATTTATTTATTTTTAAAAGACTTTATTTATTCATGAGAGACACACAGAGAGAGGCAGAGACATAGGCAGAGGGAGAAGCAGGCTCCTTGCAGGGAGCCTGATGTGGGACTCAATCCCAGGACCCTGGGATTACTACCTGAGCCAGAGGCAGATGCTCAACCACTGAGCCACCCACGTACCCCTGAAAATAGATTTTAAATTAATTTTCTGATGGTTACTTCCTAGTATATAGAAACACAATTGATTTGGGTATATTGATCTTATATTCTGCAATGTTACTGAAGCCATTTAAAAGCCCTAATACTTTTTTTGTGAATATCTTGGGTTTTCTATCTACCAGATCATGTCATCTGTGATAGACACAATTTTAATTCTTCCTTTCCGATCTCTATGTTTTTTTTTATTTTTTTATTTTTATTTTTTTAATTTATTTTTTATTGGTGTTCAATTTACTAACATACAGAATAACCCCCAGTGCCCGTCACCCATTCACTCCCACCCCCCGCCCTCCTCCCCTTCTACTACCCCTAGTTCGTTTCCCAGAGTTAGCAGTCTTTACGTTCTGTCTCCCTTTCTGATATTTCCCACACATTTCTTCCCCCTTCCCTTATATTCCCTTTCACTATTATTTATATTCCCCAAATGAATGAGAACATATAACAATGAGATACCACCTCACACCAGTGAGAATGGGGAAAATTAACAAGGCAGGAAACAACAAATGTTGGAGAGGATGCAGAGAAAAGGGAACCCTCATACACTGTTGGTGGGAATGTGAACTGGTGCAGCCACTCTGGAAAACTGTGTGGAGGTTCCTCAAACAGTTAAAAATATACCTGCCCTACGACCCAGCAATTGCACTGTTGGGGATTTACCCCAAAGATACAAATGCAATGAAACGCCGGGACACCTGCACCCCGATGTTTATAGCAGCAATGGCCACGATAGCCAAACTGTGGAAGGAGCCTCGGTGTCCAACGAAAGATGAATGGATAAAGAAGATGTGGTTTATGTATACAATGGAATATTACTCAGCTATTAGAAATGACAAATACCCACCATTTGCTTCAACGTGGATGGAACTGGAGGGTATTATGCTGAGTGAAGTAAGCCAGTCGGAGAAGGACAAACATTATATGTTCTATGTTTTTTTTATAAATTTATCTTTTATTGGTGTTCAATTTGCCAACATATAGAATAACACCCAGTGCTCATTCCATCAGTTCCCTTCACCCAGTCACCCCCAGCCCCCGCCCACCTCCCCTTCCACCATCCCTAGTTCATTTCCCAGAGTTAGGAGCCGATCTCTATGCTTTTTGTTTATTTTTCTCACCTAATTGCTCTGGATAGAACCTCCTGTACAATGTAGAAAGAAATGGCAAGAGCAGACCTCCTTGTCTTGTTTCTAATCATAAAGTTAAATATTATCTTTCAGCAAAAACACGTGATGTTACATATGCAATTTTTAAAAATGCCATTTTCTTTTTAAAGATTTCATTCATTTATTCATGAGACAGAGAAAGAGACAGAGAGGGAGAGACACAGGCAGAGGGAGAAGGAGGCTCCATGCAGGGAGCCTGACATAGGACTCGATCCCGGGCCTCCAGGATCACATCTTGGGCTGAAGGCAGCACTAAACCGCTGAGCCACCCAGGCTGCCCTAAAGATGCCATTTTCAATTTGAGGCAGTACTTTTCAGTTTCCAATTTATTCGTTTGTTTTTATCATGAAAGAGTGTGAGATTTATCAAATTCTTTTTCTCTGCATCTATTAATTAGATTATATTTTCCCATTTTCTATTAAAATGGTATATTATGATTTTCATATATTAAATTGGCCTTGCATTCCTGAGATAAATTCCGTTTGGTCATGATGTATGATCCTTTTAATGATGTATAAGTCCACTGTTAGATTCAGTTTGCTAGTATCATCTTGAAGATTTTAGATCTATATTGATAAGGAACTTGGTTTATAGTTTTCTTACGGTATTTTTATCTGATGTTGATCTCAGGGTAATGTTGGCCTTGTAGAATGAGCTGGTAAATATTTCTTCTTTTGTTTTTTTGGAAGAGTATCACAAGGATTGGTGTTAAATCTTCTTTAAATGTTTGGTAGAATTATATAGGGAAGCCATCTGGTTCTAAGCTTTTTTGAAGGTTAGGAAATTTTTTGATAACTAATTTAAGCTCTTTACTTGGTATAGATCTTTTTAGATTCTTCTTAATGTAGTTTCAGAAGTTCTGCACTTCTAGGGATTTGCCCATTTCATCTAAGTTGTGTAATTTGTTGGTATGTCATTATTCACATTATTTCCTTATAACCTTTTTCCCCTGTATGAATGACTGTAAAACCCCTGCTTTCATTCTTGATTCTACTTGATTCTAGTAACTCAGTGTTCTCTCTTTTTTTCTTGGTCAGTCTGAGCTATAGGTTTCCTAAATCTGTTGGTCTCTTCAAAGGACCATGTTTCCAGTTATTTTTCTCTATTGTTTTTCTTTTCTTTATCTCATTTATTTACACTCTAATTTTTATTATATATTTTCCCTACTTCCTCTGTGTTTAATTACGTCTTTACTTTCTGGTGTTAAGGTGGGAAGTAAAGTTATTGATTTGAGATCTTTCTTTCTTTCTTTCTTTCTTTCTTTCTTTCTTTCTTTCTTTCTTTCTTTCTTTCTTTTTAGAGAGATAAAGAGGGTGAGTGAAGTGCCAGAGGGAGAGGGAGAGAGAGAATCTTAGCAAGCTCTATGCCCAGTGCACAGCCTGTTGCAAGGTTTGATCTCACAACCCTGAAATCATGACCTGAGCCAAAATCAAGAGTTGGATACTTAACCAACTAAGCCAACTAGGTGCCCCTTTTCTTTTTTAATTTGTTTTTAGCTAAAGATTTTCCTCTAAGTGATGCTGTTACTGTCTCCCATACATTTTATGTTTCATGTTTGTTTTCACTTACCACAAAATGTTTTCTAACATCCCTTGTGATTTTAATTTGACCCATTGGTTATATGGGAGGATATTGCTTAATTTCTACCTATTTGTGAATTTACCAAATTTCCTTTTTTTGATTACTTATTTAATTCCATTTTCATCTATAACGTGTATGCTTTCATTTATTTTAAATTTATTGAAAAATATTTCATGGTCTTATATATGTGATCTATTCTTGAGAATGTTCTGTGTGTACTTGATAAAAATATATATTTTGCTATTTTAAGTTGGAGTGTTCTATAGATGTCTATTAGGCCCAGTTTATAGCTTTGTTCAAATGTTTATTTCCTCATTGCTTTTCTGTCTAGTTCTGTCCATTATGATAAGTGGGGATATTGAAATGTCCAACTATTATGGAAAATTCTCTATCCCCCACATTGAAATCTGTCAGTTTTTATTTTGTGCATTATAGGGCTCTTTATTTAGATCATACATGTTTATAATTACTATATCTTCTTGCTGATCTGACTCTTTTATCATTATAAAGGGTTTCTCATTGTCTCTAATAATTTTTGTCTTAAAGTGTATTTTATTTGACATTAGTATAGGCATTTCCAGGTCTCTTTTGGCTACTGTCTCCATGGTATATAATTTTCCCTGTCTTTAATTTCAACCTATTTTGTCTTTTAGTCTAAAGTCTATTTCTTATAGAAGACATAGAATTCATTTTTTATTACACTCTTCCAAACTATGCCTTTATATGAAATGTTTAACTCATTTACAACTGATGTAATTACTGATAAATAGGATTTACATCTTCTATTCTGCTATTTGTTTTCTACATCTTATATCTTTTTGCTCTTCTTCCATTATTGTCTCCTACTCTGTTAAATAACACTTAAAAAAAGATTTATTCATTTTTATTTTAGAGAGAGAGTGTGTGAGCAAGTGAAAGGGGCAGAAGGCGAGGGAGACAGAGAATCTTCAAGCTGACTTCCTGCTGAGCACGGAGCCCGACCTGGGGCTTGATCCCAGGATCCTGAGATCATGACCTGAGCTGAAATCAAGAGTCAGACACTTAACCAACTGAGCCACACAGTCACCTCTAAATAATACTTTATAATGCATTAATTCCCTTGCTGGTTTTAGTATATATTTAAAATTTATTTTTGTAATTACTTTGTGCATTATAATAAACAACTAATAATAATCTGTGTTAGATTAGTACCAATTTAAATTAAGTAATATAAATAACTGTTTCTTCTATATATCTTCATCCTACTTCCCTTCCTGTGTTATTGCTCACAGAAACCAATTATTTATATACTCTATGTCCATCAACATACATTTGCTAAGTATTGCTTTATTCAGTTGTCTTTTATATCGATAAAAAAAGAAAAATGTTACAAGCAAAAATGTATTTATATTGTCCCTTACTTTTATTTAGTAGTTACCTTTACCAGTGTTCCTCACTTATTCATGTGGATTCAGGTTATTGTCCAATATCCTTTCATTTCATCCTGATTTGAATTACTGTCTGAGTTCACTTGCTTTCAGCCTGAAGAACTTCCTTTAATATTCCTGTAGAACTGGTCTGCTAGCAATGATTTTTTTCTGGGAATGTTTTAAGTTCTCCTTTATTTTTTGAAGTATAGTTTTGCTAAATATAGAATCCATGATTTATAATCTTTTTCTCTTAGCATCTTAAGCACACTTTTGCCTCTGTTCCATGGATTCTGATAACAAAACAGCTGTTAATTTTACTGAGGATTCCTTGTACATAATGAATCTCCTTTCTATTTCTTCTTTCATGTTTCTCCCTTTATCTCTGGAATTTGACTGTTTGACTATGGTGTGTCTGTAGATTTCTTTGAGTTTATCCTACTTGCTGTTTGTTGGGTTTTTTGATGAGTTTACTAACATTTTTCATTAAATTTAAGAAGACTTTGGCTAATATTTATTGTAATAGTCTTTGTGATCATTTTCCTCTGTTTTTTTTTTCCCCTTGGGAATCCTATTTTGTACGACTTGTCCTTAATGGTGTCCCACAGATCTCTGAGCTTCTATTCATTTTTCTTCATTCATTCTTTCTGTTTCCTTAATTGGGTACTTTAAATTGGCCTTTTTTCAAGTTTGCTTTTTCCTTTTTGTGCTTGTTCAAATCTGTTATTCAACACCTCTAGTGAATTTCACAAATGTGAAGAAATTCTATTTTTCTTAATAATTTATTTTTATTGATATTCTCAATTTGGTGAGATATTATTCTCACATTTATTATTAGTTTTTTAAACATGGTTTCCTTTAGTTCTTTGGACATACTTAAAATACCCAATTTAGAGTCTTTGTACAACATCTGGGTATTCTCAGGGAGAATTTCTATTAATTGCTTTTTATCCTTTGTGTGGGCCATACTTTCTTATTTCTTTGCTCATTTCATAATTTGTTTTGAAAACTGAATCTTTCAAATGATATAGAAACTTTGGTAATCAGATTATCCTCCCTATCCAGGATTTGTTGCTACTGCTGTGTGTTGTTTTTTTCTTTTATTTGTTGCTTAGTTACTTTTCTAAACTAATTCCATGAAGCCTTTGTTGTGTGTAGCTACTGAGGGTTCTTCTCAATTAATGTAGTGGTTATGTGGAATCAGTAATTCTCCTAGTCTTTTCCACAGAGCTCTTTGTGCCTGGTCAGGCCCACATTTAACACTCAGCCAGGTAATTGAAAACTTCAATTTATTGGATTCCTCCAAAATTCATATTTTACTTCTTGCTTGTGCAAAGTCTCAAAGTTAGCCAGAGGTGAGTGCTTAAGGCCTTCGCATATCTTTCTTGGACCTTCACACAGCTCTAGACACGTGCACAACTATACACATGAGCATCTATATTCCAGGAATGCCTCTGAGCTTTTCAAAGCCTCCCTGGATATCTTAATTTTAAGATTTTTAAAAAAGCTTTCTGGAAACCACAAGTTAATCAATTTACTCTAATATTTCTCTCTCCTTTCCCCCTTTTTTCCCCTTCTCTTTCTTTTCTTTTCTTTTCTTTTCTTTTCTTTTCTTTTCTTCTTTCTTACTTTCTTTCCTTTTTTTTCTTTCTTTTTTGACATATACCTTGAGGGAGAGAAGCCTTTTCATGCTGGGCAAGTTCCACATCAAGTCAAATAAAAACAGATTTCAAAGTAGGATTTTTCAGGAAACTACCGGACAGGTCAAATAATGACATTTCTCTAGGAATGAGGCTTTGAAGGGGCTCCAGCCCCATTTTCCTACCTCTAGGAGTTGGAAAGCCCCATTGTGCCACCTCCAGTGGCTGTGTGGCTGTTTGTTTTCAACATGGTTGAGGCCGTTGGCTTTTAGAGTTACTATAGGACTGGAGGGAATAAAAAGATGGTAATAAGGAAAGTTAAAACTCACAAAAATTACTCTTTTTCCTGAGAATTTGCTTTTTGTTTGTTTTTTCCTTGAATAAACATTCTTCAGATTGTTGCAAGATTTTGGTGAATTTCCATAATTCTGACACATTTGAGTCTGTGTATTTTTGCCTGCTTTTTTCTTTTTTTTTTGTATTTTTTTTTATTGGAGCTCGATATGCCAACATATAACATAACACTCAGTGTTCATCCCGTCAAGTGTCGCCCTCAGTGCTCATCACCCAGTCACCTCATCCCCCAGCCCACCTCCCTTTCCACCACCCCTTGTTGGTTTCCCAGAGTTAGGAGTCTCTCATGTTTTGTCTCCCTCTCTGATATTTCCCACTCATTTTCTCTCCTTTCCCCTTTAATCCCTTTCACTATTTTTATATTCCCCAAATGAATGAGACCATACAATGTTTGTCCTTCTCCGATTGACTTACTTCACTCAGCATAATACCCTCCAGTTCCATCCACATTGAAGCAAATGGTGGCTATTTGTCATTTCTAATGGCTGAGTAATATTCCATTGTATATATAGACCACAACTTCCTTATCCATTCATCTTTCCATGGACACTGAGGCTCCTTCCACAGTTTGGCTATTGTGGCCATTGCTGCTATAAACATTGGGGTGCAGGTGTCTTGGTCTTTCACTGCATCCATATCTTTGGGGGAAATCCCAGGTAGTGCAATTGCTGGGTCGAAGGGTAGCTCTGTTTTTAACTCATTGAGGAACCTCCACACAGTTTTCCAGAGTGGCTATACCAGTTCACAATCCCACCAAGAGTGCAAGAGGGTTCCCCTTTCTCCACATCCTCTCCAACATTTGTTGTTTCCTGCCTTGTTAATTTTCACCATTCTCACTGGTGTGAGGTGGTATCTCATTGTGCTTTTGGTTTGTATTTCCCTGATGGCAAGTGATGCAGAGCATTTTCTCATGTGCATGTTGGCCATGTCTATGTCTTCTTTGGTGAAATTTCTGTTCATGTCTTTTGCCCATTTCATGATTGGATTGTTTGCTTCTTTGCTGTTGAGTTTAATAAGTTCTTTATAGATCTTGGATACTAGCCCATGATCTGATAGGTCATTTGCAAATATCTTCTCCCATTCTGTAGGTTGTCTTTGAGTTTTGTTGACTGTTTCTTTTGCTGTGCAGAAGCTTTTTATCTTGATTGAGTCCCAATGATTTATTTTTGCTTTTGTTTCCCTTGCCTTCATAGATGTACCTTGCAAGAAGTTACTGTGCCAAATTCAAAAAGGGTGTTGCCTGTGTTCTTCTCTAGGATTTTGATGGATTCTTGTCTCACATTTAGATCTTTCATCCATTTTTAGTTTATTTTTGTGTATGGTGCAAGAGAATGGTCTAGTTTCATTCTTCTGCATGTGGATGTCCAATTTTCCCAGCACCATTTATTGAAGAGACTGTCCTTTTTTCCAGTGGATAGTCTTTCCTGCTTTGTCAAATATTAGTTGACCATAGAACGCATTTCTGGGTTCTCTATTCTGTTCCATTGATCTATGTGTCTGTTTTTGTGCCAGTACCATACTGTCTTGATAATCACAGCTTTGTAGTACAACTTGAAATCCTTGCCTGTTTTTTCATTGCTTTCATGAAGAAGAGAATTTTCAAAGGTTCTTCTTCTACCATTTTTGGTGACCTTCTTCTTTCTGGTTTTGTATGTAATTTTTTTTTATTACAACACAGCCATGCCTATTTATTTAGATATTGTCTGTGTATTATTTCACATTATAATGGCAGACCTAAGGAGTCATGAGAGAGACTGTAAGGCTTACAAAGTCAAAAGTAATTTATTGTCTGGCTTTTTACAGAACAAGTTTGCTTATAAGGCATTTTTATATTATGTTGGAGGTTAAACTAATTCAGTTATTTCTAACGTGTATTTCCATCAGAATCAAAACTGTGGGGGCAGCCCCAGTGGCCCAGCGGTTTAGCACCACCTTCAGCCCAGGGCTTGATCCTGGAAACCTGGGATCTAGTCCCACTCGGACTCCCTGCTTGGGGCCTCCTTTTCTCTCTGCCTGTGTCTCTGCCTCTGTGTGTGTGTGTGTGTGTGTGTGTGTGTGTGTCTCATGAATAAATAAATAAAATCTTTAAAAAAAAATGTGATGCTGGTTTAAAATTGAGACAAAAGGCCTTACACCCAGAAAGTCTGGATATAGAGTACAACCAGCAAGTCTATGTTTTAAAAAAATTAAATCAGAAATTCTGCTGAAGACAGTCTTCTCACTGGGAATAACTTAACTGTTTTTCAGTGTCCTTTCTAAATGTATGATTCTATATGTTAGACTTCATGTATCAAGACCTTGTGACAGTAAATGGGGAAAATAGTTAATGTTTATTATTGAACATTTTGCTTTTACTCCTATTGTCCAAAGTAGTTCCATTCCTTTAGATTGATTCATCTCTAGTTTATTATAGTTATTAGCCCACAGATGAAGAATTAATAGACCTGAAAGTACGCATTTTTACAAATGTGTGTAAATTACCTTTTACTAATATTTTCTCTCAAGGGCCCAGACTTACTCAATTTTCTTACTTGATTGACAGATCAAGAAGGCTCAGGGCCCTATTTAAGCTTATAAACTGTTCCTTTTTATGCAATAGAATTATCATAAAGTTTCTAATTGATTAAGTTTGCAGTGGACACTCTCTTTTTGTGGATCCATCTCATATTTGTGGCATACACATAATTACTGCATTTGATAAATGAGCAGTAACTAGAAGGACTTACCCATATGTAAGAATATTGCACTCGAGGTTATCTATTCATCCATCTGAAACCTTTTCTCAAGGTCTCCTGTTCCTAAAAGCTTTTACTAGTGAAATTGACTGATATTTATTCTTCCAGCTTAAAAAAATTTCTAAGAATAAATACACATGGATGGTTTGAAGGCTTAATGAATTTTGATTCCCTCAATCTACAATTACCAAAAGATGAAAGTGTATTCATTATACAAAAAGGTTATTTTTTGCTCAACAAGAGATAAACAAAAAACCCAAAAATATCTGAAACTTCACCTCTTTCAGAAGGATGATTAAGCCATCTGTGACATCAAAGTTACCTTTTAGTTGTTCAATAATAAAAATTGGGGTGCCTGGGTGGCTTAGCAGTTGAGCATCTGCCTTTGGCTCACAGCATGATCCCAGAGTACCGGGATCGAGTCTCACATCAGGCTTCCTGCATGGAGCCTGCATCTCCCTCCGCCTGTGTCTCTGCCTCTCTCTGTGCGTCTCTCATGAATAAATATATAAAATCTTTAAAATAATAATAATAATAATAATTACTACCAAGGATAATGGGGTATTCCTTACGTAATTCAACAAAATACCATAGATTGAGTGGTTTAAATAAGAAAAAAATTATTTTCTCACAGTTCTAAAGGCTGGAATTCTAAGATCAAGATGCCATAAGGGTTGATTTTCTCTGAGGTCTCTCCTTGGATTGCAGGTAGCTCCTTTCCTACTGCCTTTTCCCATGGTTATCCCATTGTACACACATATCCCTGAGGTCCCTTCCTATTCTTTAAGGACCTTACTCATTGGATTGGTGCTCAAACTAATGGCCTCATTTTAACTTAGATATCTTTTAGTCTCTTCCTACTCTTTAAGGACTCTACTCCTATTGGATTAGTGCCCAAACGAATGGACTCATTTTAACTTTATTTCCAAATGCAGTTACATTCAAAGTTACTAGAGTATCTCCACTAGATACAAGAGGACTCCACTATATGGATTTTAGTGGAAAACAATTCAGCCTTTAGCATGGATATTGACAGATTAAACTATAATTTACAATATTCATATTTACTTGAGTTTGTGGGTATTTTAAAAATAATATAAATGAAAATTGTAGATAAAGTAGAAGGAAATGAGGATAGATCACATAGAAATCATGGAAGCAGTAGAATGAATATTCAGAGTTAAAATGAAAATCTATGTAATGCAGGGACAGCAGTAGGAATAATATAGAGATAATAAAGTCCATGAGCTAAGTAGTGTCAGCTGCATTGCACAAGTTATGTGTAGTTTTTTTTCTATTGGAATTCATTTTGAATTATATATTTATTTCCATTTTCATTGTCTGTAATTTATTAATTACATGAAAAGCGTTTTTTTTAAATTTCTAAACATATGAGATTTTAGTTTTCGTTCCATACTGATTCTGAATTTTAAATATTGTACTAATGCAATGTGGCCAGTATACAGTTGACCCTTGAACAATGCAGATATTGGGGTGCTAACCCCCATCAAAAAATCTGCATATAACTTTTGATTCCCTGAAAACTTAACTGCTAATAGCTTACTGTCCACTAGAAGCCTTACCAATAATATAGACAGCAATTAACATGTATTTTGTATGTTATATGTATTATATACTATATTCTTACAATAAAATAAGCAAGGGAAAAATGTTGAGAAGATCATTAGGAGGAGAAAATACATTTACAGTTCTGTACTGTATTTATTGAAAAAAAATATGTATTAGTGGACTTGTAGTCCACTCTCACAGTTCAGACCTGTGTTGTTTAGAGTCACTTGTAGTATTTACTTTTGCTATTTGTTGAAAACAGTTTTTATGGAATGGTATGCAGTCAGATGTTAAAAATAGTCTATGTGTGCTTGAAAATTGTGGATATTTAAAAATTGTTGGATATACGATTTTATATATGTCCACTAGATTAAGCTGGTTAATTGGATCAATTAAATATTTTATACTGTTATGATTTGTTATGTTCAGTCAGTTGAGATCTGAGACAGATGTCAAAAATCTTCCAGTATGATTATGGATTTAATGTCTACACATATGTATAATCATTTCTCTTTATACATTCTGATGCTATATGGTTTATTAAACACAGGGCCAGGATTTTAACCTCTTCTTAGTGAAATGTTCCTTGTGACTCTTTTGTAAAGATGCTGTTTATATCTAAAATGTTTTTAATTTAAAAGTCTATTTTAGTGTTATTTTTTGCTGTATCAACTTTCTTTTGGATTGCATCTACCTTTTTAAAAATTTCCTTGTTTCTTTCTTTCTTTTTTTTTGAATAATATGTTTTATTAAATTAGTTGCATTTAAAAAATATGGATACTAGAAAACTTAAAATTACATCCATGGTTTACATTATATTTCTTGTTTTTTTTGTTCTTTAATTTTTTTATAATAAATTTATTTTTTATTGGTGATCAATTTACCAACATAGAGAATAACACCCAGTGCTCATCCCGTCAAGTGCCCCCCTCAGTGCCCATCACCCATTCACCCCCACCCCCCGCCCTTTTCCCCTTCCACCACCCCTAGTTCGTTTCCCAGAGTTAGGAGTCTTTATGTTCTGTCTCCCTTTCTGATATTTCCCAAACATTTCTCCTCCCTTCCCTTCTATTCCCTTTCACTATTATTTATATTCTCCAAATGAATGAGAACATATAATGTTTGTCCTTCTCCGATTGACTTACTTCACTCAGCATAATACCCTCCAGTTCCATCCACGTGGAAGCAAATGGTGGGTATTGTCGTTTCTAATGGCTGAGTAATATTCCATTGTATACATAAACCACATCTTGTTTACCCATTCATCTTTCGATGGACACCGAGGCTCCTTCCACAGTTTGGCTATTGTGGACATTGCTGCTAGAAACATCGAAGTGCAGGTGTACCGGCGTTTCATTGCATTTGTATCTTTGGGGTAAATCCCCAGTGCAATTGCTGGGTTGTAGGGCAGGTCTATTTTTAACTCTTTGAGGAACCTCCACACAGTTTTCCAGAGTGGCTGCACCAGTTCACATTCCCACCAACAGTGCAGGAGGGTTCCCCTTTCTCCACATCCTCTCCAACATTTGTGGTTTCCTGCCTTGTTAATTTTCCCCATTCTCACTGGTGTGAGGTGGTATCTCACTGTGGTTTTGATTTGTATTTCCCTGATGATCTTATGCTTTTGGGTGCGATTGTAAATGGGATTGACTCCTTAATTTCTCTTTCTTCAGTCTCATTGTTAGTGTATAGAAATGCCACTGATTTCTGGGCATTGATTTTGTATCCTGCCACGCTACCAAATTGCTGTATGATTTCTAGCAATCTTGGGGTGAGGGCTTTTGGGTTTTCTATGTAGAGTATCATGTCATCAGCGAAAAGGGAGAGTTTGACTTCTTCTTTGCCAATTTGAATGCCTTTAATGCCTTTTTGTTGTCTAATTGCTGAGGCTAGGACTTCCAGTACTATGCTGAATAGCAGTGGTGAGAGTGGACATCCCTGTCTTCTTCCTGATCTTAGAGGAAAGGGTCCCAGTGCGTCCCCATTGAGAATGATATTTGCTGTGGGCTTTTCGTAGATGGCTTTTAAGATGTTGAGGAATGTTCCTTCTATCCCTACACTCTGAAGTTTTGATCAGGAATGGATGCTGTATTTTGTCAAATGCTTTCTCTGCATCTAATGAGAGGATCCTATGGTTCTTGGTTTTTCTCTTGCTGATATGATGAATCACACTGATTGTTTTACAAGTGTTGAACCAGCCTTGTGTCCCGGGGATAAATCCTACTTGGTCATGGTGAATAATTTTCTTAATGTACTGTTGGATCCTATTGGCTAGTATCTTGTTGAGAATTTTTGCATCCATGTTCATCAGGGATATTGGTCTGTAATTCTCTTTTTTGGTGGGGTCTTTGTCTGGTTTTGGAATTAAGGTGATGCTGGCCTCATAGAACTAATTTGGAAGTACTCCATCTCTTTCTATCTTTCCAAACAGCTTTAGTAGAATAAGTATGGTTTCTTCTATAAACGTTTGATAGAATTCCCCTGGGAAGCCATCTGGCCCTGGATTCTTGTGTCTTGGGAGGTTTTTGATGACTGCTTCAATTTCCTCCCTGGTAATTGGCCTGTTCAGGTTTTCTATTTCTTCCTGTTCCAGTTTTGGTAGTTTGTGGTTTTCCAGGAATGCATCCATTTCTTCTAGATTGCCTAATTTATTGGCGTATAGCTGTTCATAATATGTTTTTAAAATCGTTTGTATCTCCTTGGTGTTGGTGGTGATCTCTCCTTTCTCATTAATGATTTTATTAATTTGAGTCTTCTCTCTCTTCTTTTAATAAGGCTGGCTAATGGTTTATCTATCTTATTAATTCTTTCAAAGAACCAACTCCTGGTTTTGTTGATCTGTTCCACAGTTCTTCTGGTCTCTATTTCATTGAGTTCTGCTCGAATCTTTATTAACTCTCTTCTTCTGCTGAATGCAAGATCTATTTGCTGTTTTTTCTCTAGCTCCTTTAGGTGTAAGGTTATCTTTTGTATTTGAGTTCTTTCCAGTTTTTGTTTTTGTTTTTTTTTTATTTATGATAGTCACACAGAGAGAGAGAGAGAGAGAGAGAGGCAGAGGGAGAAGCAGGCTCCATGCACCAGGAGCCTGACGTGGGATTCGATCCTGGGTGTCCAGGATCGCGCCCTGGGCCAAAGGCAGACGCTAAACCGCTGCGCCACCCAGGGATCCCTCTTTCCAGTTTTTGAAGGATGCTTGTATTGCGATGTATTCCCCTCTCCGGACTGCTTTTGCTGCATCCCAAAGATTTTGAATTGTTGTATCTTCATTCTCATTAGTTTCCATGAATCTTTTTAATTCTTCCTTAATTTCCTGGTTGACCCTTTCATCTTTCAGCAGGATGGTCCTTAACCTCCACGTGTTTGAGGTCCTTCCAAACTTCTTGTTGTGATTTAGTTCTAATTTCAAGGCATTATGGTCTGAGAATATGCAGGGGACGAGCCCAATCTTTTGGTATCGGTTCAGGCCCGATTTGTGACCCAGTATGTGGTCTATTGTGGAGAAAGTTCCATGTGCACTTGAGAAGAATGTGTATTCAGTAGAGTTTGGATGTAAAGTTCTGTAGATATCTGTGAAATCCATCTGGTCCAGTGTATCATTTAAAGCTCTCATTTCTTTGGAGATGTTGTGCTTAGAAGACCTATCGAGGGTAGAAAGAGCTAGATTGAAGTCACCAAGTATAAGTGTATTATTATCTAAGTGTTTCTTCACTTTGGTTATTAATTGGTTTAAATATTTGGCAGCTCCCACATTAGGGGCATATACATTGAGGATTGTTAAGTCCCCTCTTGTTGGACACATCCTTTAAGTATGATATACTGTCCCTGTTCATCTCTCACCACAGTCTTCGGGATAAATTTTAGTTTATCTGATATAAGGATGGCTACCCCTGCTTTCTTTTGAGTACCATTTGAATGGTAAATGATTTTCCAACCTTTTATTTTCAGGCTGTAGGTGTCCTTATGTCTAAAATGAGTCTCTTGTAGACAGCAAATAGATGGGTCTTGCTTTTTTATCCAGTTTGACACCCTGCACCTTTTGATGGAGTCATTAAGCCCATTCACATTCAGAGTTACTATTGAAAGATATGAGTTTAGTGTCATCATGATATCTATTCAGTCCTTGTTTTTGTGGATTGTTCCACTGGACTTCTTCTTAAAGGGGAATTTTAAGAGTCCCCCTTAAAATTTCTTGCAGAGCTGGTTTGGAGGTCACATATTCTTTCAGTTCCTGCCTGTCTTGGAAGCTCTGTAACTCTCCTTCCATTCTGAATGAGAGCCTTGCTGGATAAAGTATTCTTGGTTGCATGTTCTTCTCATTTAGGACCCTGAATATATCCTGCCAGCCCTTTATGGCCTGCCAGGTCTCTGTGGAGAGGTCTGCTGTTACCGTAATACTCCTCCCCATAAAAGTCAGGGATTTCTTGTCTCTTGCTGCTTTAAGGATCTTCTCTTTATCTTTGGAATTTGCAAGCTTAACTATTAAATGTCGAGGTGTTGAACGGTTTTTATTGATTTTAGGGGGGGATCTCTCTATTTCCTGCTTCTGAATGCCTGTTTCCATTCCCAGATTAGGAAAGTTTTCAGCTAGGATTTGTTCAAATACATATTCTGGCCCTCTGTCCCTTTTGGCGCCCTCGGGAACCCCAATTAAACATAGGTTTTTCTTCCTCAGTCTGTCATTTATTTCCCTTAATCTATCTTCATGGTCTTTTAATTGTTTGTCTCTTTTTTCCTCAGTTTCCCTCTTTGTCATCAGCTTGTCTTCTATGTCACTCACTCGTTCTTCCACCTCGTTAACCCTCGTCGTTAGGACTTCTAGTTTGGATTGCATCTCACTCAATTGATTTTTAATTTCTGCCTGATTGGATCTAAATTCTGCAGTCATGAAGTCTCTTGAGTCCTTTATGCTTTTTCTAGAGCCACCAGTAGCTGTATAATAGTGCTTCTGAATTGGCTTTCTGGCATTGAATTGTAATCCAGATTTTGTAACTCTGTGGGAGAGAGGACTGTTTCTGATTCATTCTTTTGAGGTGAGGTTTTCCTTCTAGTCATTTTGCTCAGTGCAGAGTGGCCAAAAGCAAGTTGTATTGGGAAAAGGAGAAAAAGAGAGGAGAGAAAGAAGGAAAGAAAATAGAAAAAGAAAAAAGGAAAAAGGAAGAAAAAAGAAAAAAAGATAAGAAAAAGAGAAAGAAGAAAAAGAAAGGAAAAAAGGGGTGGGGGTAGCAAACAAAAGAAAAAGCAAACACACACACATACACACACACACACACACACACACACACACACAAAGCAAAAAACAAAAAACAAAAAAACAAAAACCACGGGGGAGTATCTTCTGATTCTGTATACTTTAATCCCTTGACTTCCCCTGGAACTTGTCCGTCTAGTTGGTCTTCTGGGGGAGGGGCCTGTTGTGCTGATTTTCAAGTGTTAGCACTTGGGGGAGCTGCTCTGCCCCCTGCCTGGTGCAGCGCTCAGTGGGGGTTGTTTACCCCACGAGGCCCCAGGAGGAACAACCCCAGTGGCGGGGCAGCTCTGGAGCCCTGGATTCAGCTCCCGCAGTAACTCCAGGGCTCTCCGTCTGCAGGGCCTGGAGGCTCCGGGGCGGGGCCGCTGATCTGCTCAGCTCGGGGCAGGAGCGTCCTTGCTGTCCTGGGCCCTCCCGGCCTCTGCCTGTCCCGGGGGGAGGCGGGATCCTGGGCTGTGTCCCGGCGCCCTGTGCTCCGGGTCTGCGCTGTTGGATTCGTGCTCCCGCCCCGCAGCCCCCTCCGCGGAGCCGTGCCGAGCCCCTCCGAGCTGTTCCCGGGTCCCGCGGTGCGCGCTGCAGCCCTTAGGGAGCTCGGCACACTCTCCCGGGGCGCAGGTGTCTGTTAGTGTCCCAGGGAGCCCGAGGGCATCCCCGCCGTCCTGGGGTCCTGCTCTAACTCCCTGCGAGCCCCTTTCCGTCCGGGAAGGTTGGTGCAGCTCCTTCTTCTCCGGGGCGGGCTCTCCTGTCCTGGGGACACTCGCCCCGGCCTCAGCCCGGCTCCTCGCGGGGCCCCTCCCCCTTGGAGGCCTTTTGTTTCTTTATTTCTTTTTCCCCGTCTTCCTACCTTGATAGAAGCGCGAACTCTTCTCACTGTAGCGTTCCAGCTGGTCTCTCTTTAAATCTCAGGCCGAATTCGTAGATTTTCAGGATGATTTGAAGGTTATCTAGGTAATTTGGTGGGGACAGGTGATTTGAGGACCCTACTCTTCCGCCATCTTGACCCTCCTCCTGTTTCCTTCTTTCTTTCGTTTTCAAATTTTATCAGGGTAATGTTCAAGCTTACAAAAAAAAATAGAATAGTCTAATGATCTGTCATGTTATCATCTCCATAATTAAATAATGATCAATATTTTATAATTTTTCTATTACATATCTTTATTCTTGTTTAGCCTCCTCATAAATTAAAGAAGACAATATTTTATTCCAAATCCTACTCCTTCCAGGTTATATTTTTTGTCAATATTTTAGTTCCTTATGATTACATACTAAACTAGTCATTTATAATAGTGGTTTTCATAGTCAGTTATAGCTTAGGTTAACATACATATTTATATGCAGACAGCCAACAGACACATGAAAAGATGTTCAACATCACTCATCATCAGGGAAATGCAAATCAAAACAATGAGATATGACCTCACACCTGTCAGAATGGCTAAAGTCAACAACACAAGAAACAACAAGTCTTGATGAGAATGTGGAGAAAAAGGAATGCCCAATCAGTGTTGATGGGAATACAAACTGGTACAGCCAATGTGGAAAACATTATGGAAGTTCCTCAAAGCATTAAAAATAGAATTATCTTATGATCCAGTAATTGTACTACTGGATATTCACCCCAAAATATGAAAACACTAATTTGAAAGGATAATTGTTTGCTGCAGCATTATTTACAGTGGCCTAACTATGGAAGCAGCCCAAGTGTCTAACAATAGACAAATGAAAAAAGAGGTAGTGGTGTATATATACAATGGAATGTTATTCAGCCATAAAAAAGAATGAAATATTGCCATTTGTGACAAAGCAGATGGAGCTAGATAGTATAATGGTAAGTGAAATAAGTCAGACAGAGAAAAACAATTAGTACTTGATTTCATTCATATGTGGAATTTAAGAAACAAAACAAACAGATAAAGAACAACAACAAAAAAAGAGGCAAACTAAAGAACAGACTCTTAACTATAGAGAACAAACAAATGGTTAACAGAGGGGAGGCAGGTTGGGAAGATGAGTGAAATAGGTGAAGAGGATTATGAGTTCACTTATATTGATAAGCACTGAGTGATATATAAAATTGTTTAATCACTATATTGTACACCTAAAGCTAATATAACATTGTATGTTAACTATACTGGAATTAAAATTTAAAAACAAAAAAACCCCAAAATACACATTTATAAATTTCTTTGATCACTAGTACTTTTTACACTTAACTCATTATTTCAGAGTTCAACTTCCTTTTTTATGAAGTAAAATATTAATTTTATAATGATATTTTGAGCTGAGATACTAGTTATTATTTACAATACAGAGTAGAAGTAGATAAAAGACTTTCACATTATTCCTGCTATAAGACAATAAAAGGCTGACTTAAGATGTTGCTAATGGTAATGGGAATATGTAGTGAATCTAAGAGACATTTCAGAAATAACTAATTATATGTGTGTTGTGAAATGGATGGCAAAGGCTAGGATAAATTAGGTTTCTATGCAGACTTGATAGATTCCTGGAGAAGGCACAAACTCTATTTGGAAATACACAAGGAAGATTTTTTATTTTGGATATATTAAATTTGAGTATTTTTGGAGATACCTGGATAGAAATGTTCACTAGACATTTGAAAACATGAATCTCTCATCATAGAAATTTGGACATGGAGATATGGAATCTATAACAGGAGCACATTGTTGAAATCCAGTATTCTAAATCCACTCCGTCTTCTCTGTTTCTCAAATTTTTACATGAATCTTGTCCTTTATTCCTGGGAAAGGGGCTTTTCTAGTTTGTCTCTGGTAATCTAATATATGCTAATTTCATAATAGTTCTAAGCATTGCTTTCCAAAATATTGTCTGTAGGAACAGAAATGAACAAACATGGATGAGCAAATTGGAAAATCTGGAAGAAATGGATAAATTCCTGGAAATATACGACCTACCAACACTGAATCACGAAAACATAGAAATCTGAACAGACCAAAAATAAGTAAGAGATTAAAGTAGCAATCAACAATCTTCCAAAGAAGAAAAATGAAGGATCAAATGGCATCACTGGTGAATTCTACCATACATTTAAGGAAGATTTAATGTGAATCCTTTTCAAAGCTTCAAAAAAACATTTAAGGAAGATCCAATGTGAATCCTTTTCAAAGCTTCAAGAGGCGACATGACTTCCAAACTAAATTTTTTAAGGCCAGCATTATCTTGATACTAAAGCCAGATACAAATTCCATAAGAAAAGAAAAATTATAAGCAAAGCTCTCTCTCTGTTGATCATTGATGGAAAAGTCCTCAGTGAAGTATCAGCAAACTAAATTTAATAGCATATTAAAGGGATCACTAAAATGATTAGTGGGATTTATTTTGGGGATGCAAAGATGGTCACTATACACATGTCAGTTAATGTGATATATCATGTCATCAAAATAAGGGATAAAAATCATATGATCATCACAATAGAGGAAGAAAGAAATAATTTGATCAAATTTGACACTTTTTCATGATAAAAGCTCTCAACAAGTTAAAGAAGAAATGTACCTCAACATAATAAAGGCCATACATGACAGGCCCATAGCTAACATCATACTCAATGGTGAAAAGCTAAAAGCTTTTTCTATAAGAACATGAACAAAGCTAGTATGCCCACTCTTGCCACCTCTATTCAACATAGGACTAAAAGTTTTATCCAGAGCAATTGGGGAAAAATCATTCTTATCTGAAAGAAAGAAGTAAAATTGTCTTTATTTTTTTTTAAACTTTTATTTATTTATGATAGGCACACAGTGAGAGAGAGAAAGGCAGAGACACAGGCAGAGGGAGAAGCAGGCTCCATGCACCGGGAGCCCGACGTGGGATTCGATCCCAGGTCTCCAGGACCGCGCCCTGGGCCAAAGGCAGGCGCCAAACCGCTGCGCCACCCAGAGATCCCAATTGTCTTTATTTGTAGAAAACATGTTTACTAAATAGGAGACCCCAAATACTCCAACAAAAACTATTAGAAGTAATAAATTCAAGAAAGTTGTAGGATACAAAATTAATGTAAGAAATCAATTGTATTTCAATTGATTGAAATCAGTGAACCCCCCCCCCCAAAAGAAATTTAAAAAAATAATACCATTTACAATAGCATCAAAAAGAATAAAACACTTGGAAATAAATTTAACCAGGGAACTGAAAAATCTGTACACTGAAAATAATAAAATATTGATGAAAAATTGAAGAAGATATAAATAAATGGGAAGAATTAGTATTGGTAAAATGTCCACACTACCCAAAGAAATCTACAGCTTCAATGCACTTTTATAAAAATTTCATTAGCAGTTTTCACAGTAAAAAAAGCAATCCTAAAATTCATATAAACCATATAAACCCACAAAAGTCCCCAGGTTGTGACAGCACTCTTTAGAAAGAACAAAGCATAAGGCACCACACTTCTTGATTTCAAACTGTATTACAAAGCTAAAGTTATCAAAACAGTATGGTACTAGCAAAAAGGCAGACAGATCAATGGAATATAATAGCTCAGAAATAAACTCTATATACTCAACTTATCTTTGGCAAGTGCACCAAGAATACACAAATAGGAAAAGATAGTCTCTTTAATAAATGGTGCTGTGAAATCTGGATATCTACATGTAAAGGAATCAAACTTCACCCTTATATGCAAAAAAATCAATTAAAATGGATTAAAGGCTTAAACATAAGATCTGAATCATAGGTATTTAGAAGAAACCACAGAGGATAAGCTTTTTGAGTTTGGTCTTGGCAATAATTTTTTGTTATGACACCAAAAGCAAAGGAACAAAAGTGAAAATAAATATGTAGGACTGCACCAATTAAAAAGCTTTTACACAGGGGTGCCTGGGTGGCTCAGTTGGTTAAGGGTCTGTCTTCAGCTCAGGTCATGATCTTGGGTCCTGGGATCAAGCTCCACATCAGGCTTCCTGCTCAGTGTGGAATCTGCTTCTCCCTCTCCCTCTGTGCTCTCTCTCTTAAATAAATAAAATGCTTTTTAAAAAAAGCTTTTTCACAGCCAAGGGATTAATCATCAAAATGAATAGGCAACCAACAGAATGAAAGAAAATATTTTCAAACCATGTATCTGATAAAGGATCAGTGTCTAAAATATATAAGTAACGAGTCAATAGCAAAGAAGCAAATAACTCAATTTAAAAAATGGACAAAGGGCTTGAGTAATAATTTCTTTAAAGAAGACCTACAAAGAGTCAGCACGTATATGAAAAGGTGCTCAACATCCCTAGTCATCAGGGAAATGCATATTCAAGCTACGGTATCACCTAACACCTATTAGAATGGCTTGTATCGGGCAGCCTGGGTGGTTCAGCGGTTTAGCGCGGCCCTCAGCCCAGGGCCTGATCCTGGGGACCGGGGATCAAGTCCCACGTCGGGCTCCCTGCATGGAGTCTGCTTCCTTTGCCTCTCTCTCTCTGTGTCTCTCATGAATAAATAAATTTTTAAAAAAGGAATGACTTGTATCAAAAAGACAAAAGTGTGGTGAGCATGTAGAGAAGTGGAGCCTTAGTAAGCTGTTGGTGGGAATGTAAATTGTTCCAGACACTGTTGAAAACAGTATTGAATTTTCTCAAAAAATTAAAAATAAAACAGCCATATGACCCAGCAATCCCACTTCTGAGTATTTATCCAATAGAACTGAAATCAGGATCTATTCATTTGCAACCTCAGAAGCTGGGAACCCCACCAGATTCTCACATTGAAGATCCAAGGAAGGTCTCCTCAACAGTCTAGGAGGAGAAGAGAAAGAGTAATCCATGTAAAATAAGACTCCAATCATTCTCTCTAACATATGCTTACTCTCCAAGATTAAAGACTTTATCAGTACCTTGTCCCAGAGCCATAAGGAAAGAACCTTACTCTAGCCTTCCTGTTTCACTTATACTTGGTGGTGGAATAAATGAAATTAAAATATTTATACAATTAAAAAAACACTTGTGAGGGCCACAGGCCAAAGACATAGGCCCACTAAAAACTAAGATGTAATTGGAAAATTATAGAATTCTTCCACTTCCCCATACCTTACCACCATCCGAGAAGGGATCTAATATAATAATAGTGGATTAGAGCTGAAAATGCTGAAAGATACAGAATCTCTATAGGGAAGAGTACTTAAGAAAGACCAAGACAAGAGGAAAGATGAAAATAAAAATAGCAGAAGAATTCAAAGCTGCTGGAACCTGTAGTGTCAGCAAATATTAAACAAAGTGCAACTTTTAGATACATTATCATCAGACTTCACCCTAGAGACTTATTTACCTCTGTTCCTGCCAAACCTTCAACAAAAAAATATCCGGCATACTAAGAGGCAAATAAAAACATGAAAACATGATCTGCAGAAGAAAAGCAAGCATCAGAACCAGATTAAGATGTGCCAAACGTAAAAAATATCATACTGAGAATTTAAAATAATTACAATTAAGATGTTAAGGCCTTTAATGGAAAAAGTTGACAGCATGCAAGAACAGATGGATAAGGTAAGCAGAGACATGAAAAGTTGAAGAATACAAAGGAGATGCTGTAAACCAAAAACACTGCAACAAAAATGAATAATGTCTTTGATGAGCTCATCAGTAGAATGGAAACAGCTAAGGAAATAATCAGTGAGCTTTAAGACATGTCAATAGAAATTTTCCAAACTGAAATAGAAAAAATAAAAAAATGAATAAACAGAACATTCAGGACATGTGGGGCAATTTCAAAAGATGTGACATATTCATGATTAGAATGCCAGAGTAAGACAGAATATAGGAGAAGAAAAATTTGAAATGATTGTAACCAAGAACTATCCAAAATCAACGATCACCAAACCAAAGACCAAGAAATCTCAGAGAACAGCAAGAAGAATAAACATCAAAAGTACTAGACAGAGATATCATACTCAAAGTTGGGAAAAGCAAACACAAAGAGAATGACTTGAAAGGAGGTGGCAGAGTTGAAGGAAGTTGGGGACACAGCTTTATATATGAACGAGAATAAGGAGTACACAAAATTTCTCCTTAGGAACCATGAAAGCAAGAAGAGAGTAGAGTAAAATATTTAAAGTATTGAAGTAAACAGACTAACAACCAAGAATTCAATATCCAGTGAGGTATTTCTTCCTTTTTGAAAATTTTTGTGTATCAATTTGGGGAATTTTTGTTGACTTACCATCTAATTCATTGATTTCTTTGCCTCAGTTAGCTTCAGTCTACCTAAAGAATGATCAAAAGCATTCTTTATCCTTATTACTTTCTTTTTTAGGCCCAGCATTTCAATATGACTGTTCTATATAGTTTCCATATTTCTGCTGAAAATTTCCATCTATTCATATTGTCTGTCTTTTCCACTAGGGCATTTAGTATAATTAATCATGGTAATTTTGAAATTTTTATTTTATAATCATAATATTAGCTTCATCTCTGAATCTGGTTTTGTTAATTGCTTTGAAACTTGTTCATTTCCCCCACTTTTTTTACGGTGTCTTATTTTTAATTGAGTACTAAATATAATGTGTACAGAAATACAGACTGATGTAAGTTATGTTTGGAAATGGTCATTCTTCTTCCTCTACTAGGCCTGTATTTTATATTGTTGTGTCAATCTTGTCAGGAGTTGAGCTGGATTCTGTTTGTTGTTGCTATGGAGACAAAAGACAAATGGTTAGTAGGTACTGGCAATTAGGAGGTTTTAACTACAAAGGGTATGCTGTGGTCTGAATGTCTGTGTCACCCCCAAATTCATACGTTAAAATACTAACTCTCAAAGTAGGGTCCCTTTGAGAAATGATTAGAGCGTAAGGGCAGGGCCTTGCTGAATGGAATTAGTACCCTTATTAAAGAGACCTAAGAAAGCCCTCTTGCCCTTTCTGCCAAGTGAGGTTACAACAGAAAGACAGTCATATAAGAAGCAGGCTATAATAGAACACTGAATTAGCTGGCACATTGAATTTAGACTGTGAGAACTGTGTTTATGTTGTTGATAAGCCACCTGGTCTGTGATATTTTGTTATAGCAGCCCAAACGGACTAGAACAAAATCAAGAGGGAACTTTCTGAACTAATGGAAATGTTCTCTATCTTGATTTTGATGAAGTGTACACAATGATATGTATTTGTCAAAAGTTATAGAACTGTATGCTAAAAGAAATATTTTATATTTTGACACTGTTTTCAAAGTATTCCTGATGTACCTAGGCCTTGAAAGTCACTACTGCTAAGTACTAAAAGAAGTATAAAAAAGAAGTGTTTAGGAAGTTTTACAGCCAAAATGTTTAGTGAAGATGTACAATAAAAGTGTGCCAAGCAGTTAATTAATATAAATATTCTTATTTTTTTCTGAATTTGTTATTTTTAGAGCATTTATCAGTGCAATGTCTACTTTTCTGTGTCAACTTGACTAGGCTAAGGGATGCCCCAGATCGCTGGTAAACCATTTTTTCTGGGTGTGTTTATGAAGGTGTTTCTGGAAGAGATTAGCATTTGGAAGAATAGACTGAGTAAAGTTCCACCCTTACTAGTTATGGTGGGCATCAATCAATCTGTGAAGCTTGTAATATAACAAAAAAGCATGGAAAAATGACTCCTTTCTCTCTTCTTGAGTGAGGACATCCATCTTCTGTCTTCAGATATCAGAGTTCTTTTGAACCCTTAGATTTACACTGGTATCGATTTCACCTAACTGATTTTCAGCCTCAGGCTGGGAGTTGCAGCATCAGCTTCCATGGTTCTCAGGCCTTTGAACTTGGACACAATTATATACCACCAGTTTTCCTGCTTCTCTAGCTTGCACACAGCAGATTATAGTACTTCTTGGCTTCCAGAACCATGTGAGCCAATTTCTATAATAAATCTACTGATATGTGTGAGTGTGTGTGTGTGTGATAATCATTGTTTTTAGAAGTTGTGCATTCTAGGGCATCTGAGTGGCTCAGTCAGTTAAGCATCTGCCTTCAGCTCAGGTCATGATCTTAGAGTCCTAGGAATTTGCTTCTCCCTCTACCCCACCTCCCTTGTGATATCCATCTCTCTCTAGTTCACTTGCTCTTGTTCTCATGCTCACTCTTAAATAAATAAATAAATAAATAAATAAATAAATAAATAAAATATTTAAAAAAAAAGAAATTGGGCATTCTATAGTGAGCAAACAGACAAGGTCCTTGTCATGACATGGCATGTATTTTGGTTGGACCAGTATGGTAAAACTACTAGGTGATAACCATTTTCTATTTCCTATTCTTCCTGACATTCCATCCTCCCTTGCATTTAGATGAACATGTGACTGAGTTCTTGTGATTAAGTCCAGCAGAATGTAAGTAAAAGTGAATTTGGTCCATAGAGTATTCCATGCATGCTCTACCATGCTCTTTCTCCTCTGGCTACCTGGATGAGGAAGACAATGAGACTCTATGCAATTACGAATCAACAAGATGGAAGGTACCATTGAATAGAAATGAGCCAACAGTGGTATCTCAATAGCCATGTAGGACTGCTAGGTGAGTAAGAAGTAAAATTCTGTCTTTGAGATATCACATGCTTGGGTCTTTTTATACTAGTTTGCCTACTCTTAACTACTAGGGGTCAAATACAGTAAACAAATGAATATATAATGTGGGAACCAACATATACTATGAAAAAAATAAGGCAGACCAAAGGAAGCGTGGCTGGGAAAGACCTCCATAAGAAAGTGACATCTGGTCAGAAACTTCAATTAAATAAGGAAGTCATTCATGAAACTATCTAGAAGAAGAGTATTTTAGGAAGAATTAACAGCAAACATAAAAACTCTGTGAAGGGTAAATAGACTTGGTGTGTGGTTTAAAGAACAGTAAGAACCACATGGCACAAAGTAAGCAAAGGAAAGTGTGTCAGGAAAATAGGGTAAAGGGACATATAAGAATGAGATTATGTAGAATTTTACAATCCATTGTAAGATAATTGGATTTTATCCTAAATATGGGAAATCATGAATCAGGATATTCTCCAATTTACATTCATACATCTATTAATGTAATATATATTGCATATAAATAATAGTTAATATTTTACTGAGGTGAAGTTTACATAGAGCAAAATACACAAATCTTAAGTATACATATCAATAAATTTACAGAAATAAATTTATTTACCTACATCAAATTCCATTATCCTAGAAAGACCCCACAAATATTTCCAGTCAGTCGTCCTGTTCTGCTACCCTCTACCACCATGGAGACAAAATTATTCTGATTTCTGTCACCAAAGATTGATTTTTAATTATACAGGATACATTGACTACTTTTAAGATATACATGTCCCTACACGTGCTGAATGGTATGATAGGATGCAGATGGGATGAGAGGTAGAAATTGGGACATTAAGAGAAAGTAACACCCAAGAGGCATCTGAAATTCTTCACCATCCTGATTAGGAGATGGCAGGAGCCTTGAAGAATATGAACACCGTCTTTCTTTAATTTGCTTCAATTAGCAACTTCTTTTATCTCCCTCACAACACTACAATTTTTGATTTCTTGTTTCCTGGTAAATTAGTTTCAAATTTATAGCATAGATTTGATAATGGACTCTTTTATTTGATATTTGGGGCTTTTCAAAAGAATGGCACTTTATAGTGCTCTATGAAAAAAATCATTATCAGAAGCTGCGATATTAGAAATATTATTTTATTAAATCAAATGAATTTTTGTGAACAGCAAAACCCATCTTTAGGTTCTGAAAATGATTATTCCACAGAAATAAAAGCAACAATAATCACTATTTTCTACTTAAGGATTAACTTTACTAAAATGACATAAATGACCTGAAATGTAGGATTCATTTGATTTCCTATCAGGTATGTTAGTGGGGGAATTTAGAGACCTTTGGAGGTTCTTGCTGCAATTTAATACTCCAAAGGATCTCTGAATCACTCAAGTTAATCTTTCAGGACCAGATTTTAGGTAATTTTTTTTTCTTGCATAACATCTCTTTTAAACTTGATTTCAGCTCACTGAGAAAAGAAAAGCAAGTGATTTTTAATGAGGGGTGGTAATTGTAGAGCATTTGCTTGGAAATGTCTTGAAATACACAGAAAACAGGAGCATATCAAATAAATATACATTTTACTTAACATCTGTATCTATGGCTGGATCCTTGGGTGTTCTGGTTCAGTGACTTTGTGACAATAATATTTTATCCCAAATCAAAAAGGGATTAATCTCAAAAAAATTTCCATTTCAGGCGAGAATGAAAAAAAAAGGCATGTAGATTGCTCATGCATGATAATTGCATATATAAATTATTGAACAGGACTAACAGATGAGCATATTAGCTAAAAGAGGGTGAATCAAGGTGACTTTAGAATCAACTTGTACAATAATCTCTTAATTTTCTGTTATTCTTTTAATGCAGACTTGCCAGTAAACAGCATCCATAAAACATTAACAAATTTGAAGTGAACTCTGGCCAATTTGAGACATTACATTTTATAATGCTCTGTTTATATTTTAGTATGAAATATGCGAAACATTTTATTATTTATGATTTATCTAAAAAATAATCCTAAAAAGAGCCCCTTTTGCCCAACATGCAGCAAACAAAATATAAAATTCTGAGTACCTTTGAATCCCTTTGTGTACCCCTCTTTGATCATATTCCCCTCCCTTCCTGCTCTCTCAGAGGTAACTGCCATCCTGAATACTGTTCATCATTCCTTTGCTTTTTATTTTAATTTTACCACCTGGATACATATCCCCAAAGAATATACTCTTTAATTTTACATGTATATAAATTGTTAGAAATAGAATTAGGCTGTATGTATTTGTCTGCAATTCACTTTGTTCATTCAACTTTGTGAGATTCATCCACATTGAGATGTATGGCCACATTTCCTTCAGTTTCATTGCTATGTTGTTTTCCATTGTGTGAATACATTACAATTGATCAATTTTGCCTCTGATGTAAATTTGATTGCTTCCAGGTTTTTGTTTTCCTACACCACTGTTACGTACATGTCACATTGTCTTTATATGTGAGAATTTCTCTAAGGACTATATTTACAGATATAACTGTTGCAGCAAAGGATATGTACATTTTTACTAGAAAATGCTAAATATTAATTTTTGGAAAATTATTCTAATAATTTATACTCCCACAAACATTTTATGAGCATTCAAGTTCTGCAGCCTCACAAGTCAACAGCAATGTCAATTTTGTAATCTTTGCTTATTAGGTGGTTGTAAAATGGTATGATTTTATTGTATACACTGCACTTTACATAATAAAAGTATGCATCTATTTATATATTTGTAAGTCCATTAATTTTCACTACTCTGTAAAATGCCTGTTCATGTCTTTTGATCTTTCCTCTCCATTAGGTATTTATCTTTACTTACAGATTTTAGAAATACTTTATATATCATAGATATCGATACCTTTAAGTTATTTTTACCAGGCTACCTACTCATTTTGTAAACTTTCTTTTCACTGTCTTTATGGTATCCATTAGTAAATGGCAGTTCTTAATCTTAATGCAGTTAAATTATACCATCTTTTTCATTCTGGTTTTAATTCTTTGTAGTTTCTGTAAGAAATAGTTTCCTATCTGCAAGTTCATAATGTTAATATTTTGTATATCTTTATCTTTTTTGTAAAGTTTTGCACCTCACTTTGTGCGTAACCTGCTGCATAAGTAATTGTGAATTCTGTACCTATACTTGAGTTCCTTATATACTTACTAAATTGTTTGTGTGTGTCTGGCTGTCCATGTGTCTGTGTTCTCTTTTTCTTCTTCATTAGTGTGCCGAGGTTTCTTAATGTTATTAGTATATTCAAAAATTTGGACTCTGTTAGTCTCTTTATTAAAAATTTCATCATGAATTTATGTTCTTACCTTTGTTATTTAACTACTTCTGTTTAATTTGGGTATATTATGTTGATCTTTCTAACTTCTTAAATGGTGTATTTAGATAATGAATTTTAGTCTTTCTTCTTTTATATCTATGTAGCGCTTAAGCTGCATATCCTGTTTTGATATGTAGTATTTCCTTAGGTCAGTCTATAATATTTTTAAACTTTCATTATTTCTTCTTTAACCAACTGATTATTTATTTATGTATTTTTTTATTTGTATGTATATATATACATATATTTTAGTTATTTTACTTTTGATTTCTGGATTAATGTTCATACTATATACTCTAATATTTTGGTTCTTTTACGTTTGTTAAGGCTGTTCTCTGATGCTATATATGTTTAATTTTCATAAAGGCTGCATTTATATCTCAAAGACTGTGCACTCCACAGTTGTTTCTTTAAATATTCCATATGTGTTCATTAAGACAATTTGTTACTTCTTCAAATTTTCGAGTTTGTGAAAATTTTGTCTCCATGTCTTATTCATTACTAAGAGACATGATAAATTCTTCTTTATGTTCATGGAATATTCTATGTTCCCTGAATTTCTGTCAATTTTTGCTTGATACATTTTGAAGTTTTACCATTAACAGCATGCATATACAGTACTGTTATATCTTTCTGTGGAATTGAATCACATATTATCATGAAATCACATATTTACTTGTAATAATGCTTTATACCTTAACATCAATTTGTCAGGCATTTAAGTATACCAACATTCCTTTATATCGGGATGATAGAATACTCCTTTATTGTTTTGAGGAAACCTTTATATGCTGCCTAAATTTTACCATTTCTTCTAATATGTTTTGGTGAAATTTTAACCCAATTCGTACATTCTCTTTTAATTATTATTGTGATATCTTTATATGAATTTAATATTTATGAAGTAATACCCTTTTGATTTCTTATGTTGGCTTATATATGCATATAAAGCATTTCCTAATGTAGAGATCATATTCTCCTATATGCTCTTCAAATGTTTTAAAAACATTTATAAAATATCTTTCATTTATTTGCAATACATTTTATTTTGTAATGAGAAGTCAAGATCTAAGCATTTTTCTCAGTTAACAATCAATATTATTTATTGTTATATTATTCTTTTGCTATTGATTTCTTTATCATCTTAATATTTTATTTTGTAATAATTCATATTTACAAAATCACCTGCAAAAACTGTACATAGGGTTCCTATAAATCCTTTCCCTTACTTCTTCAAATATTAAAATCTTATATAAGTATAGTACAATCAATAAAACCAAGAAATTATCATTGATAGCTGACTCTCATTATTGAAAATACATTTATTTGCTCATTCCTCTTACATATATGATTTCAGAATTGCTGGTAGATACCTACAGGAAAAACAAATTTACTAATTAGTGTGTAATATGTAATTATATATTATAATGATTGATTATAATTTTGATATAAATTCAAATTGATAATTTGATTTCTGTTAGTAACTAAATGTTATATATTGCTTGCTATTTAGCAGTGTTCTACATATTTTATATATATAAAATATATGTATATTTATATATAAATATATATGTATATAGTTTATATACACATATATTTAAACTCATTTAACATATAATATATAATTATATATAATATATAATCACCCTATGAGGTAAGTTCTATTATCATCCTTTCCTTACGGATAAAGAAACTAAGGCATAGAGAGGTTTAGTAATTAGCCCAGGATCACACAGATAATAAGGAGTATATCTCAAACTTAGACCCAAGTATTCTGGCTTCAGAATCTGTGCTTTTAATCATTATACCATGCATTTCTCATATGTAAATTATTTCAGTTACTAAGGCTTCTCATATTCTATTACATTCCATTATCCTTTCAATCAATTATTCCAGTAGACCAACATGATTTAATTAAATGACTTTCAAATAATTATTTATATCTTATATGGTAAATCTCCTAAATGGTACTCTTTTACAAAGATAACTTGGATAGCCTTATTCTTTTTCTTTTACTTATAAAGCAGTGCATATACATAATTAACAAATTAAACACTATAAACTTAAATATAAAGAAAAGAGAACAGATCCCATCTTAAATTCTACTCCCAACTCTGAGGGAACCAGTGTTAATAGTCATTGGATTTTGTTAATCTGTCTACTAGTGAAAATGTTATACTCCCACTAGTGTAATAATTTCAGGACAAATGACAAAGTGGAGTTTAAATTTACTGTCTTCTCCCAGGAATATAAGTGGTTTTTTGAAGCTTGGTAATTTTAATATGCTTTCCTTTCTCTTTTTTTTCTTTTGATTCAAATTTTTGTTTGTTCTACTTAAAGTATAGTGTAATATTGGTATCGGGAGTAGAATTTAGTGATTCATCACTTACATGTAACACACAATGCTCATCACAAATGACCTTCTTAATACGCATCACACATTTAGCCCATCCCCTGCTGACCTCACTTCATCAACCCTGAGTTTTTTTCTATAGTTAAGAATATCTTTTTTTCTTTTTAAGTAGCCTCCATGCCCAATGTGGAGCCCAACATGGATCTCAAACTTAGACCATGAATTCAAGACCTGAGCTGAGATCAAGAGTTGTTGCCCCTACAGATAAGAGACTCTTACGCTTTGCTTCCCTCTCACTTATTTTTCCCTTCCCCTGTGTTCATCTGT
Organism: Canis aureus; assembly: GCF_053574225.1. Lineage (NCBI taxonomy): Eukaryota > Metazoa > Chordata > Mammalia > Carnivora > Canidae > Canis > Canis aureus. The sequence goes on along the minus strand of NC_135649.1, from coordinate 37,426,297 downwards.
TTCATTTCTTAAATTCCACATATAAGTGAAATCATATGGTATTTGTCTTTCTCTGATTGAATTATTTTACTTAGCATAATACAATCTATCTTCATCCATATCCTTACAAATGGCAAAATTTCATTCTTTTTTGATGGCTGATCAATATTCCATTATCATTCCATTAATTATATAGGATTATTATATAATATTCCTATATCTATATCTATATCTATATCTATAAACAGCCTAAGTGTCCAACTGATGAATGGAAGAAGTCCCAAATAGATGTGTGTGTGTGTGTATAATTCAGCCATTGTAGATGATGCTGCAATAAATATTGGAGTGCATGTGCCCTTGTAAATCTGTATTTTTGTATCCTTGGGATTAAATACCTAGTAGTGCAATTGCTGGATCATACATTAGTTCTATTTTTAACTTTTCGAGGAGCCTCCATACTGTTTTCCAGAGTGACTGCTCCAGTTTGCATTCTCACCAACACTGTAAGAGGGTTCCCTTTTCTCCACATCCTTGCTAACACCTGTTGTTTCCTATGTGGTTAATTTTAGCCATTATGACAAGTGTGAGGTGCTATCTCATCATGATTTTGATTTATATTACCCTGATGATGAGTGACATTGAACATCTTTTCATCTGTTAGCCTCAAGGATGTCTTTGGAAAATATCTGTTTATGTCTTCTGTCTATTTCTTAATTGGATTATTTTTTGAGGGGGTGTTGATCTTGATAAGTTCTTTATAGACTTTGAATACTAACACTTTATCAGATATATCATTTGCAAATATCTTCTCCCATTCTGTAGGTTGCTATCTAGTTTTGTTGAACATTCCCTTTGCTATGCAGAATATTTTTATGTTGATGATGTCCCAACAGTTCATTTTGCTTTTGTTTCCCTTGCTTCTGGAGACATATCTAATAAGTTGCTAGGGCTGATGTTCAAGAAATTACTGCCCGTGTTCTCCTCTAGGATTTTTATTCTTTCCTTTCTCAGATCTCATTTTTTCATCCATTTTGAATTTATTTTTGTGTATGGCATTAGAAAGTGGTTCAGTTTCATTCTTCTGCATGTTGTCGTCCAGTTTTCCCAGCACCATTTGTTAAAGACACAGTCTTTTTTCCATTGGATATTCTTTCCTGCTCTCTCAAAGATTAGTTGGCCATACAGTTGTGGGTCCATTTCTGGGATTTATGTACTGTTCCATTGATCTATGTGTCTGTTTTTGTGCCAGTACCATACTGTCTTGATCACTCTAACTTTGTAATATAGCTTGAAGTCCAGAATTATGATACCTCCAGCATTGTTTTTCTTTTTTAAGATTTCTTTGGCTATTCAGGGTCTTTTGTTGTTACATACACATTTTAGTATAGTTCTAGTTCTGTGAAAAATATTGTCAGTATTTTGATGGGGATTGCATTAACTGTGTAGATTGCTTTGAGTAGTATAGACTTTTTTTGAAGATTGTGTTTATTTATGAGAGAGAGAGAGAGAGAGAGAGAGAGAGAGAGAGAGAAAGGCAGAGACATAGGCAGAGGGAGAAGCAGGCTCCATGCGGGGAGCCTGATATGGGACTCAATCCCTGGACTTCAGGATCACACCCTGAGCTGAAGTCAGACCCTCAACTGCTGAGCCACCCAGGCATCCCAAGTATTATAGACATTTTAACAATATTCTTCCAGTCCATGAGCATGGAATGTTTTTCCTATTTCTTTGTATCCTCTTCAATTTCTCTCATCAGTGTTCTATAGTTTTTAGAGTACAGATCTTTTATATCTTTGGTTAGCATTATTCCTACGTATCTTATGGTTTTTGGTGCAGTAGTAAGTAGGATCAATTCCTTGATTTCTCTTTCTGCTGCTTCATTATTGGTGTTTAGAAATGAAAAAAATTTCTGCACATTGATTGAGTATCCTGTGACTTTACTGAATATATGTATCAGTTTTGATAATTTTTGGTGGTGTCTTTTAGGTATTCTGCATAGAGTGTAATGTTATCTGTAAATAATGACAGCTTGAATCTTCTTTCAGATTTGAATGCCTTTTATTTCTTTTTGTTGCCTGATTGCTGAGGCTAGGACTTCCAGTACTATGTCAAATAACAATGGCGAGAGTGGACATCCCTGTTTTGTTCCTGACTAAAACTCAGTTTTTCCCCACTGAAGATGATATTGGATTTGGATCTTTTGTATATGGCCTTTATGGTATTGAGGTATGTTCTCTCTGTCTACTTTGTTGAGGATTTTTATCAAGAATGGATGCTGTACTTTGTCAAATGCTTTTTCTCATCTATTGAGAGTATCATATGATTCTTATCCTTTCTTTATTAATGTGGCATATCATGTTGATTGATTTGTAAATATTGAACAACTCCTGCAACTTAGGAATAAATCCCATTTGATTATGGTGAATGATTCTTTTAATGTACGGTAGGATTTGATTTGCTAGTATCTTGTTGAAAACTTTTGCATCCGTGTTTATTGGTCTGTAATTCTCCTTTAGAGTGGAGTCTTTATCTGGTTTTGGAATCAAGGTCATGCTGGCCTCATAGACGAGTTTGGAAGTTTTAATTCCATGTCTATTACTTGGAACAGTTTGAGAAGAATAGATATTAGCTCTTCTTTAAATGTGTGATAGAATTCCCTGGAAGCCTGTGGTCCTGGATATTTTTGAGGAGATTTTTGATGACTGGTTAAATTTCTTTGCTGGTTATGAGTCTGTCCAAATTTTTTACTTCTTCCTGTCTCAGTTTTGGTCAGTTTGGGTAGCTTATATGTTTCTAGGAATTTATCTATTTCTTCTAGATTACCCAGTTTGTTGGCATATAGTTTTTCATAGTACTCTCTTATAATATTTCTGAGTTGTTAGTTGTGATCTCTACTCTATCATTCATGATTTTATCTATTTGGGTCCTTTCTCTTTTGTTTTTGATAAGTCTGGCTAGGGGTTCATCAATTTTATTAATTATTTTGAAGAATCAGCTCTTAGTTTCATTGATCCATTCTACTGAATTTTTATATCATTTATTATTGTTCTAATGTTTATCATTTCCCCTCTTCTGCTGGCTATAGGCTTTATTTCCTGTTCATTTTCTAGCTCCTTCAAATATAAGGTTAGGTTGTGTATTTGCGATTTTTCTTGCTTCTTGTGGTAGGGCCTGCACTCCAATGTACTTCTCTCTTAGGACTACCTTTGCTGCATCCCAAAGGTTTTGGGCTGCCATATTTTCACTTACTTCCATATATTTTTTTAAAATTATTCTTTTATTTCCTGGTTAATGTATTCATTCTTTAGTAGGATGTTCTTTAACCCCCATGTATTTGAGGTCTTTCTAAACTTTTTCTTGTGGTTGACTTCCAGTTTCATAGTGCTGTGGTCTGAAAATATGCATGGCATGACTTCAATCTTTTGTACTTGTTGAGTGCTAATTTGTGACTCAGTATGTGATCTCTTCTGGAGAATGTCCCATGTGCACTTGAGAAGAATGTGTATTCTGCTGCTTTAGGGAGAAATGTTCTGAATATATCTGCTAAGTCCATCCAGTCCAGTATGTCATTCAAAGCCAGTTTCCTTGTTGATTTTCTGCTTAGATGATCTGCCCATTGCTGTGAATGGATTGTTAAAGTCCTCTACTATTATTGTATTATTATAAATGTTTATTTTTGTTATTGTTTTATATATTTGGGTGCTCCTGAGTTGGGGGCATAAATATTTACAATTGTTAGATCTTCTTGTTGGATAGACCCCTTTTACTATGATATAGTGTCCTTCTTCATCTCTTAGTCTTTGATTTAAAATCTAGTTTTCTGATATAGGTATGGTTATTCTGGCTTCTTTTGACATCTGTTAGCATCATAAAAAGTTCTCTATCCCCTTAACTTTCAATCTGCAGGTGTCTTTAGGTCTAAAATGAGTCTATTGTAAGTAGCATATAGATGGGTCTTTTTTTTTTTATCCATTCTGATATCCTGGGTCTTTTAACTGGAACATTTAGTCCATTCACCTTCAGAGTGATTATTGATAGATATGAATTTAGTGCAATTGTATTACATGTAAAGTCATTGTTTCTGAAGATTTTCTCTGTTCCTTTGTAGTCCTGTTGTTCTTGGTCTTTCTTTCCCACTCAAATAGTCCCCTTTGATATTTCTTGCAGGGCTGGTTTAGTGGTCACAAACTCCTTTAGTTTGTCAAGAAAATTTATCTCTCCTTCTATTCTGAATGACAATTTGCTGAATAAAGTATTCTTGGCTACATATTTTTCCCAATCAATATGGGAAAAATTGAATATACTGTGAATATACCATTCAACCCATGTTGAATATACCATGCCACTTTCTTCCTGGCCTGCCATGTTTCTGTGGGTAAGTCTGCAGCTAGCCTTACGGGTTTTCCCTTGTAAGTTAGGGATTTCTTTTCCCTTAGTGCTTTTAGGATTTTTCCCTTATCTCTGTATCTTGCAAATTTTGCTATGTTATGTCTTGATGTGAGCCTGCTTTTGTTGATCTTGATGGGAGTTTTTTGTGACTCTTGGATCTGGATTTCTGTTTTCTTCCTGAGATTAGGAAGCTTTCAGCTATAGTTTCCTCATATAAGCCTTCTGTCCCTTTTTCTCTCTTTTTCTTCTTCTAGATTCCTATGATACAAATGTTATTATGCTTTATGGAGTCGGTGATTTCCCTAAGTCTACATTCATGATTCGATATTTTTCTTTTCCTCTTCTTTTCAGCTTCATTATTTTCAAAATTTTTTCTTCTATATCACTTATTTGTTCCTCTACTTCTTCCATCCTTGTGATCATTATATGGATCATATATCCATCCAGTCTGTTTTGCATTTCAGGTATAGCATTTTTTTTATTGCAGCCTGGCTATTTTTAAGGTATTTTATCTGTACAATAAGGGACTCCTTAATGTCTTCTGTGCTTTTCTCAAACCCAGCTAGTATCTTTGTGATTGTTGTTTTAAATTCTGGTTCAGGCATTTCACTTATATTATGTTTTGATTAGCTCCCTGGCCATGAACCTCTCCTTATACTTTCTTTTGGGATAAATTCCTGTCTTGGCATTTTGTTATATCTCTGTTTTCTCTGTGTTTGGAAAGCTTGTTTTGTTTCCTGCTCTTGAGAGTAATGGCTATATTAAGAAGAGGTCATATACTGTCCTGGTTCTGGCACTTCAGGAAGTGTTTTTGGTGTATGCTGTGTACACTCTGCTGTTGTGTTTTCACTGCTCTTTCCCTCAAATCAGTGCTCTGCAGGGCTTCTTCTTTGATTGCAGTGGGAGTATTTGGACTTTGTCCAGTATGTGATGAGTTTTAAGTAGATGTGTTTTTGGTCTGCTTGTTAAAAAAGGCTAGATCCTATTTCCCCTAAAGCTGGTCTTCTGGTGGAGGGACTGCTACTTTGGTTCTCAGGCACACTTGCCATGGTAAAAAACAAACAGACAAACCAAAAACACCTGCAGAGTGCAGAGGGGTGGGGGTTGGTGTTCAGTGGCTCAAGCCTCCAATGTGGCCACTGTGACTCTCTGAAGTCCATCTGTGCTGATGGGAGTGGTGAAAAACGGTGTCTTCCCCATCTTGTTACCAGAGAGGGGAGTTTGCACCTGCCACTGTTTAAGAAGCCCTCCCAGAAGAGCAAACAGTCTCCCCTCTTGTGTCATAGGCTTCTGTCAGTTTCCTGCCTTCACCTTATCTGTGTCTGAGCTATCTGCCTACATGGCAGCAATGCAGTGCCCTTGTGTTTTTATCTCAGGCATGTGGCTGGGTTTGAAAATTCCAGATTTTCGGTATTTGATGTAGTGTGGACCCATGCTTATCCTCTGGGTGAGAGGAGTGAAAGTCTCACTGCACTGATGCTGGTGCTGCCAGAAAAGCAGTCTCACAACCATGAAGGGATTTGGAGTTAATGATAAAGCATAGCAAAAAGCCAGTGTCCAGGCTAGCTGCCCTCAACAGGAATCTCTGTAATCTAAAGAAAAGGGTAGTTCAATGGCACCTGCCAGCTCTTTTTTATCCAGAGAGGCAGTGACACTTCTCCCAAATGCACTGCAAATAGGGAACTCTTTCTTCCAGTGCAATCCAAGGGATCCTCAGACCATGCTGTCCACTCTTGGGCCTCTGCCCACCTTCACAAGTGCACTACTGTGCCCACCAGGCTTGACTGTGGTGATGGTGCAGACTTTTAAATCTTTAGACTTTGAGCTCCATGGTTGTAAAAATTTGTGGTAATCAGGCTCTCTTGATTTCCCAGTCAGTGGATTTGGGGAAGTGCTTTTCTTGTGCAATCCTCTGTGTACTGATTTCTCTCTCCTCTCTCTCTCTCTCTCTCTCTCTCTCTTTCTTCCTTCTCTCTCTCCTTTCTCTCTTTTTTTTCTCTCTCTCTCCTATCTCTGTGATCAGGGCTCCCTCCCCTCCACAGCACCCATAATTCTTTTCTCCCCCAAATCATTTCTTAGCACCACCTACCTTCCACAGTGTGGCCTCTTTTCTCCCTTTGGCTGTGCAGTTTGTTCTCTCAGTCCTCAGATTGTTTTCTGAGGTGTTCAGAATGATTCGATATTTTTTCTAGCTGTGTTCCAGACACAAGGCAAGCATAGGGTCCCCCTACTACTCTGCCATCTTAACTCTTCCTCCCTTTCCTTCCCTTTCTGACAGATATTCTGACAGGTACCTTTATTCAGAATAGATAAATTTTACTGAAGATTTGATGACACAAATAGTGTAGTCTTAATACTACATGTAGAACATCTGAAAAATGAACATAAATACATATTTCATAGACCAGCAAAAAATTTAGCTAAGGGTAAAATATCTACAAACAGGTGTATCGTGAATATATTTTAAAGGCAGAATCAATGGAGTTTGCTTAAGGACAGTGCATGGGGTGTAAAAGAAAGAAACAGTCAAGGATTACACCAGGATTGATCTGAATAAATGGTATAATGGGGATAGCACTTTCTAAAATGTGAAGCACTACATAAGGAACTAATTTTGGAGGGTAAGTTTAGTGTTCATTTTCCATATTTAACACTGAGAGACAGATGTCTAGAATAGAGATAGATAAGGTATCTAAAATTAGATTAAGTTCAGATTATTTGTCTATTTTTTCATTGGATTATTTAATTATAATTGAGTTTTCAGTGTTGTTCATTTATTTGAGTAAAAGTCTTGTTAATATATAATTTAAAAATGCTTTCTGCTTGTTCGTAGTTTGACTTTATATTCTCCTTAGGGTTACTTTCACAAAACAAAATTTTAAGTTTGGATGGAGTCCAGTTCATCAGTTTTTCTTTAACAAGTTGTGCTTAACATTGCATGTAAGAAACATTTGTCTGATTCAAAATGACAAAAATTTCCTTCTGTGTTTTCTTCTGAAAGGTTTATAATCTTAATTTTAAAATTTTGCTCTATGATCCATTTTCAATTAATTTCTGTATAAAGAATGAAGTATAGATATTGTTTCTTTTTTCCTTTTTAAATATTTTTTATTGATGTTCAATTTGCCAACATATAGTATAACACCTAGTGCTCATCCCATCAAGTGCCCCCCTCAGTGCCAATCACCCAGTCACCCCATCCCCCAACCCACCTCCCTTTCCACTACCCCTTGTTCGTTTCCCAGAGTTAGGAGTCTCTCATGTTTTGTCACCCCATCTGATTTTTCCCACTCATTTTCTCTCCTTTCCCCTAGAATCCCTTTCACTACTTTTTATATTTTCCATATGAGTGAAACCATATAATGTTTGTCCTTCTCCAATCGACTTACTTCACTCAGCATAATATCCTCCAGTCCCATCCATGTCGAAGCAAATGGTGGGTGTTTGTCATTTCTAATGGTGAGTAATATTCCATTGTATATATAGACTACATCTATTTATCCATTCATCTTTCGATGGACACCAAGGCTCCTTCCACAGTTTGGCTATTGTGGACATTGCTGCTATAAACAGTGGGGTGCAGGTGTCTTGGTCTTTCACTGCATCTATATCTTTAGGGGAAATCCATAGCATTGCAATTGCTGGGTTGAAGGGTAGCTCTATTTTTAACTCATTGAAGAACCTCCACGCACCTTTCCAGAGTGGCTCTACTAGTTGACATTGCCACCAACAGTGCAAGAGGGTTCCACTTTCTCCATATCCTCTCCAACATTTGTTGTTTCCTGCCTTGTTAATTTTCACCATTCACACTGGTGCAAAGTGTATCTTATTGTGGTTTTGATTTGTATTTCCCTGACGGCAAGTAATGCAGAGCATTTTCTCATGGGCTTATTGGCCATGTGTATGTCTTCTTTGGTGAAATTTCTGTTCATGTCTTTTCCCCATTTCATGATTGGATTGTTTGTTTCTTTGCTGTGGAGTTTAGTAAGTTCTTTATAGATCTTGGAAACTAGCCCTTTATCTGATAGGTCATTTGCAAATATCTTCTCCCATTCTGTAGGTTGTCTTTGAGTTTTGTTGGCTCTTTCTTTTGCTGTGCAGAAGCTTTTTATCTATATGAAGTCCCAATAGTTCATTTTTTGCTTTTGTTTCCCTTGCCTTCATAGATGTATCTTGCAAGAAGTTGCTGTGGCTAAGTTCAAAAAGGGCGTTGCCTGTGTTCTCCTCTAGGATTTTGATGGATGCTTGTCTCACAGTTAGATCCTTCATCCATTTTGAGTTTATCTTCATGTATGGTGTAAAAGAATGGTCTAGTTTCATTCTTCTGCACTTGGCTGTCCAATTTTCCCAGCACCATTTATTGATGAGACTGTCCTTCCAGTGCACCATAGAGTTGAGGGCCCATTTCTGGGTTCTCTATTCTGTTCCATTGATCTATGTGTCTGTTTTTGTGCCAGTACCATACTGTCTTGATGATCACAGCTTTGTAGTACAGCTTGAAAAGTGACATTGTGATACACCGGCTTTGGGTTTCTTTTTCAATATTCCCCTGGCTATTCAGGATCTTTTCTGATTCCACACAAATCTTAAGATGATTTGTTTCAACTCTCTGAAGAAAGTCCATGATATGTTGATAGGGATTGCACTGAACCTGTAAATTGCCCTGGGTAGCATAGACATTTTCACAATATTAATTCTTCCAATCCATGAGCATGGAATATTTTTCCATCACTTTGTGTCATCCTCAATTTCTTTCAGAAGTGTTCTGTAGGGTTTTTTAAATTTTTTTTTATTTTTATTTATGATAGTCACACAGAGAGAGAGAAAGAGAGAGAGAGAGAGAGAGACAGAGACACAGGCAGAGGGTGCAGGTTCCATGCACCGGGAGCCCGACGCGGGACTCGATCCTGGGTCTCCAGGATCGCGCCCTGGGCCAAAGGCAGGCGCCAAATCGCTGCGCCACCCAGGGATCCCTGTTCTGTAATTTTTAAGGCATATATCCTTTATCTCTTTGGTTAGGTTTATTCCTAGGTATCTTATGCTTTTGGGTGCAATCGTAAATGGGATTGACTCCTTAATTTCTCTCTCTTCAGTCTCTTTGTTAGTGTATAGGAATGCCACTGATTTCTGGGCAATGATTTTGTATCCTGCCACATTGCCAAGTTGCTATATGAGTTCTAGCAATTTTGGGGTGGAGTCTTTGGGTTTTCTATGTACAGTATCATGTCATCTGCAAAGAGGAGAGTTTGAATTCTTTGCCAATTTGAATGCCTTTTATTTCTTTTTATTGCCTGATTGCTGAGGCTAGGACTTCTGGTACTATGTTGAATAGCCATGGTGGGAGTGGACATCCCTGTCATGTTCCTGATCTTAGGGGAAAAGCTCTCAGTTTTTTCCCATTGAGGATGATATTTGCTGTGGGCTTTTCATAGATGGCTTTTAAGATGCTGAGGACTGATCCCTCTATCCCTACACTCTGAAGAGTTTTGATCAGGAATGGATGCTGTATTTTGACAAATGCTTTCTCTGCAGCTGAGAGGGTCATATGTCTTTTTTTTCTCTTATTGATATGATCTATCACATTGATTGCTTTACGAATGTTGAACCAGCCTTGCATCCCAGGGGTAAATCCCACTTGGTCATGTTGAATAATCTTCTTAATGTACTGTTGGCTCCTATTGACTAGTATCTTGTTGAGAATTTTTGCATCAGTGTTCATCGGGGATATTGGTCTATAATTCTTGTTTTTGGTGGGGTCTTTGTCTGGTTTTGGAATTAAGGTGATGGTGACCTCATAAAACAAGTTTGGAAGAATTCCATCCCTTTCTATCCTTCAAAACAGCTTTAGTAGAATAGGTATTGTTTCTTCTTTAAATATTTGATAGAACTCCCCTGGGAAACCATCTGGCCCTGGACTTTTGTGTCTTGGGAGGTTTTTGATGACTGCTTCAATTTCTTCGCTGGTTATTGGCCTGTTCAGGTTTTCTATTTCTTCCTGCCCCAGTTTTGGTAGTTTGTGGTTTCCAGAAATGCATCCATTTCTTCTAAATTATCTAATTTATTGGCATATAGCTGCTCATAATACATTTTTAAAATCGTTTGTATTTCCTTGGTATTGGTTGTGATCTCTCCTTTTTCATTCATGATTGTATTAATTTGAGTCTTTTTTTTTTCTTTTTAATAAGGCTGGCTAGGGGTTTATCTATCCCACTAATTCTTTCAAAGAACCAACTCCTGGTTTTGTTGATCTGTTCTACAGTTCTTCTGGTCTCTATTTCATTTAATTCTGCTTGACTCTTTATTATCTCTCTTCTTCTGCTTGGTGTAGGTTTTACTTGCAGTTCATTCTCCAGTTCCTTTAGGTGCAAGGTTACCTTGCGTATATGAGTTTTTTCCAATTTTTTGTGGGATGCTTGTATTGCAATGTATTTCCCTCTTAGGACTGCTTTTGTTGTATCCCAAAGATTGTGAACAGTTGTATCTTCATTTTCATTAGTTTCCCTGAATCTTTTTAATTTTTCTCTAATTTCCTGGTTGACCCATTCATATTTTAGAAGCATGGTCTTTAAGCTCCACGTGTTTGAGCTTCTTCCAAATTTCTTCTTGTGATTGAGTTCTAGTTTCAAAGCATTGTATGGTCTGAAAATATGCAGGGGATAATCCCAATCTTTTTATTTCAGTTGAGACCTGAATGTAACCCAGTATGTGGTCTATTCTGGAGAAAGTTCTATGTGCACTTGAGAAGAATGTGTATTCAGTTGCATTCGGATGCAAATTTCTGTATATATATGTGAAATCCATGTGGTTCAGTGCATCATTTAAAGCTCTTATTTCTTTGGAGATGTTGTCTTTATTTCGGTTATTAATTGATATACTTGGCATCTCCCACATTAGGGGCATAAATATTCATGAGTGTTAGATCTTCTTGTTGGACAGAACCTTTAAATATTATATAGTGTCCCTCTTCATCTCTTACTACAGCCTTTGGGATAAACTTTAATTTATCTGATATGAGGATTGCTACCCCAGCTTTCTTATGAGGACCATTGGAATGGTAAATTGTTCTTCACCCTTTCATTTTCAGGCGGGAGGTGTCCTTAGTTCTAAAATGAGTCTCTTGGGGCAGCCCGGGTGTCTCAGCGGTTTAGCGCCGCCTTCAGCCCAGGGCTTGATCCTGGAGACCCAGGATCGAGTCCCATGTCGGGCTCCCTGCATGGAGCCTGCTTCTCCCTCTGCCTGTGTCTCTGCCTCTCTCTCTCCTCTCTGTGTATTCTCATGAATAAATAAATAAAATCTTTAAAAAATAATAAAATAAAATGAGTCTCTTGTAGACAGTAAATTGATGGGTCTTGCTTTTTTATCCAGTCTGAAACCCTGCGTCTTTTGATGAGATCATTTAGCCCAGTCACATTCAGAGTTACTATTGAAAAATACGAATTTAGTGTCATTGTAATACCTATACAGTTCCCGTTTTTTGGATTATTTCTTTGGGCGTCCTCTTTCTTTTACAGTGTCCCTCTTAATATTTCTTGCAGAGCTGATTTGGTGAACATATATTATTTCAGTTTCTGCTTATCTTGGAAGCTCTTTATCTCTCCTTCTATTATGAATGAAAGCCTTGCTAGATAAAGTATTCTTGGCTGCATGTTCTTCTCATTTAGGACCCTGAATATATCCTGCCAGCCTTTTCTGGCCTACCAGGTCTCTGTGGAGAGGTCTGCTGTTAATCTAACATTTCTCCCCATATAAGTTAGGTATCTCTTGTCTCTCGCTGCTTTAAGGGTTTTCTGTTTATCTTTGGAATTTGTGACTTGATATCTGGCCAGTTTTGATGATGTACTATGGACATTTGAAGAGAACATTTACTATTATTAGGGTATAAATTTTAACATACATTTACTTATGTTGTTTTAAGTCTTTTATATTTTTATCTGTTTGTTTGAATGTAACCTCTTTTTGAGTTATGTGATTCTGGTACTAGTAGTACTATTTAACCATGTAGCTCTTGTCTTTCCAGGAATTCCTGCTTTATGAAGGTGTTTCCTATGTTATTTGACACATAAATATTTTCGTTATATTTTCATTTCAAATGTGGCCTTTTGCATTATAAAGTGCCCCTTTTCTAATTTACCATATTTTGGGCTTTATTCACTTTTTGTGAATGCTTTGTAACATCTACAGGATTGTAACATCTACTTATTTCCTGCATTTCTGTTGTATATGTTCATCATTTTTGCTTCTCTAAATTATTTTGATTTAGATGTCTTTAAATCAGTGAAGTGTCAGTTTTGCTTTATGAGCCAATCTCATTTTTTTAATATAGGAGTTAAGTCCATTTACCATTATATAAATAAAATTATTTCAGTATCACTTATTTCCTACTATTTATGTTGCATTAATATGTATTATTTTGTATTTTCTAGATCTCTATGTGGTCTATTTTCCTTGCTCTTTTTTTCTTTATTTGGGAGTATATATGTGTGTGTGTGTGTGTATGTATATATATACACATATATACACATATATACATAATATATACTATTTACTATTTTTTTTCATGGTTATGTTTAATCTAACACCATTTATAATACAAAGGGTATACTCTTTTTAAATTTGGCTTCCGACATTTTAAAACCATCTTTAAATAAGACCCTTTGAGAGGTACCTGGGTAACTCAGTTGGTTAAGTGTTTAGCTCTTTTTTTTTTTTTTTGGCTCAGGTCATGATCTCACGGATCATCAGACTGATCCTCACATCAAGGCTCCACACTTAGCATGGATTCTGCTTAAATATTCTCTCCTTCTGCCCCTGCCTCCACTCACTCTTTCTCTCTCTTTCTCTAAAATAAATAAATCTAATAAGTAAGACCCTTTGACTTCCATATATTACTTATGTAACAATCCATGAGATTTATCTGTTTTTTTTAAAATATATTTTATTTATTTGAGAGACAGAGAGCATGAGCAGGGCAGAGTGAGAGGGAGAAGCAGACTGCACTGGACTGGGAACCCAATATGGGGCTCAAAACCAGGACTCTGGGATCATAACCTGAGCCACCCAGGTGCCCCAAGATTTTTGTATTTTCATTTCTCTCTCCTTACCCTTCCCATTTTTAAATATTATTTCTATCTATCAGAACATAGAACATATACATGTTAATATTTCATGCTTTTTTCTATTTTTTAGTCTTAGTCGTAAAATTGAAAATATCCAATAGTCACTGTTAGTTTTTTTTCCTAAGTATCCCCAGTCATATTTTAATTGTATAAAGCTAGTCTTCTACTAGATTTATCTGAAAAGATGAATGAATGAATACAATATTATCCACATACTTCAATGTTGGAACTGTTTTTCTATAGCCTTTAAAATTGAATGACAATTTTAGTAGTTTTATTAGGATATCCTAGTGTAGGCAACTCAGGTATCACTTAAATAAGTCTTTTAAATATTTAGATTCATATCTTTTTATCCATGGAAAAGCTTTCTTTGATTATAGCTTTGAATATCATTTATAGTTCATTGTTTTTCCTTTCTTCTTTAAGGACTAAATTATGTTATATTTTCTTTCCTTATTTCCTATATTAAATAACTAATATAGGTTTTGTCTCTTCATTAATATGCTTTCATCTTCTTGACTTCTTTTTTTCATCCATCTTTATGGGGGCATAACTTACATAAAACAAATTATAAAATAAATTACAATATTTTTAGGGATACAATTGTATGCAACCATATAATGACTATAATCAAAATATAGAATATTACCATAATACCATAAAGTGACATCATTCCAGTTTGTATTAAATCTTGTTCCCAAAGCCACAGCCCCAAGTAACAGCTAATATACTAATATGCTTTCTGATTTAATTTTGCCTTCTATAAAATTCCATGCAAATAAATTATGTATTTTTTTCTTCAGAATTTTTTAAGGTTTACTTCATATTGTTCCGTGTATTAGTGGTTCATTACTTATTATTGTTGAGTAGATGTCAATAGCACAGAATTACTCTATTTTAAAAATCTGTTCACCAGTTGATGGACATGGAGGTTATTTCAAATGTTTGGATATTATGAATAATGCAGCTATGAATAATGCAGTCTTAATTCACATTTAAGTCTTTTGTGGATTTATGTATTTATTTCTCTTGGGTAAATACCTAGGAATGGGATTGCTCAATTATATAGTAAATATACATTTAACTTCATAAAGAGCTACCAAACTTTTACCCAGTGAGACTTTACCATTTTGCAATTCTACTACTAGTTTCTTCACATCTTTGTCAATGCTAAGTTTTGTCAGTCTTTTAAATTTTAGCCATTCTAGTGAGTGCATAGTATTTTAATACTATGCTGTTAGTTATATTTCCTGGAGGCCTAGTGGTGGTGTCTGTATGTACCTATTAGCTGTTCGTATATCTTCTTGGCTGAAGTGTATATTATAATATTATGCCAGGGATCCCTGGGTGCCTCAGAGGTTTGGCACCTGCCTTCCACCAAGGGTGTGATCCTGGAGTCCTGGGATCGAGTCCTACATCGGGCTCCCTGCATGGAGCCTGCTTCTCCCTCTGCCTCTCTCTCTCTCTCTCTCTCTCTCTCATGAATAAATAAAATATTTTAAAAAACAAAATATTTTGCCAATTTTTAATTGGTTTATGATAGGGTGGCTGGTGACTCAGGCAGCAAAGAATTACACAAAGAGTAGAGCAACAAATAAGACATAGTTTATTCAGTATCCAAGGGAGGAAAGGGGCCAGACATCAAGTGAGATGTTGGCCCCAAGTTTCTGTCAGGCTGGGCCTTTTAAGGGGTTTTAAAGGATGTGAGAGGGTTACAGCTGTGCTCATGGAGGGAGGTGGTGTGGAGGGGGTTGACTCTTGGCCTGGCAGAGCAGGAGGTGGCAGGTTTTTCGAAGGGTTTGTCCAGGGCTTGTCTGGGCTATGGGCTATGGTCAGGCTAGAGAAGAATATATTTTGTAGCTGGGGTTCACTTTCTGAGAATGGAGTGTACCATGACCTAGAAAAACAGTTAGGGCCAATTACAGACCTGTGATTTTTATCTGTATGCTTGGCTGGAGGTGATGGGGAGGGCACTTTGAATAGATTCCTTTCAGTTTTTTCTCTTCAACAAAACAAAAAAGAGACAAACAAACAAACAAACAAAACCAGGCTCTTAAATACACGTAACAAGCTGGTGGTTGCCAGAGAGGACATAGGTTGAGAGATGGATAAAATAGATGAAGGAGATCAAGAATATACTTATCTTGATGAGCACTGAATTGGTGACTCATTAAATTGTACACCTGAAGGTAATATGACACTATATGTTAATTAGGCTTTAATAAAAAATATTTTCTTTATATTTTACAGTTACAAACCTTTGTCAGAGATAAATTTGCAAACATTTTCTCAAAATCCATGGCTTGACTTTTTATTTTCTTCAATGTGTCTTTCAAAGAACAAAAATCTTTAAGTTTGCTAGAGGGTATTTGGGCCTTGTATCTTGTAATCTTGCTAAATTATAATATGAGTTTTAGTCATTGAATTGTAATTTCCTTAAGATTTTCAATTCACATGATCATTTGATGTATATTCTTTAGGGATTTCTATGTAAACAATAATGTCTTTTTTTAATTTAAATTTTAGGTAGCTAACATATGGTGCAATATGGGAGTAAAATTCAGTGATTCATCACTTCCATAAAATACCCAGGGCTCATCATAACAAGTACCTTCTTTAATACCCATCACCCATCTAGCCCATTCCCCACCTGCCTCTCTCCATCAACCCTCAGTTTGTTCTCCATTGTTAAGAGTCTCCTATGGTTTGTTTCCCTTTCTCCTCTTTTTCTTTTACCCCTTCCCATATGTTCAACTGTTTTCTTTCTTAAATTCCACATGAGTGGGTTCCTCTCATATTTGTCTTTGTCTCACTGACTTATTTCACATAGCGTAATACACTCTAACTCTATACATGTCATTGCAAATGGCAAGATTTCATTCATTTTGATGGCTGAGTGAAGTTCCATCCTCTGTGTGTGTGTATCACTTTTTCTTTATCCATTCATCAGTCAATGAACAGCTGGTCTCTCTATAGTTTGGCTATTGTTGATAATGCTGCTATAAACATCAGGGTGCGTGTATTACTTTGAATCTGTACTTTTGTATCCTTGGTTAAATACCTAATAGTGCAATTGCTGGATTATAGGGTAGCTCTATTTTTAACATTTTGAGAAACTTCCATTCTGTTTTTTAAGAGTGCCTGGACCAGTTTGCATTCCTACAAACAATGCAAGAGGGTTTCCCTTTCTACCTACCCTCACCAACACTTATTATTTCTTGTCTTTTTGATAATAGTCATCCTGACAGGTGTGAGATGGTATGTCATCATGGCTTTGATTTGTATTTCCCTGATGATGAGTGATGTTGAACATATTTTCATGTATCTGTTAGTCATCTGGATGTCTTTTTTTGAAAAGTATCTATTCATGTCTTCTGCCCACCTCTTAACTGGGTTATTTGTTTTTTGTGTTGAGTTTGATAAGTTCTTTATAGATTTTGAATACTAACCCTTTATCAGATATGTCATTTGAAAATATTTTCTCCCATTCTTTAGGCTGCCTTTCAGTTTTGTTGATTGTTTCCTCTGATGTGCGAAAGCTTTTTTACCTTGATGAAGTCTCAACAATTCATTTTTGCTTTTGATTCCCTTGTCTCAGGAGACATATCTAGTAAGAAGTTGCTATGGACTATGTCAAAGAGATTACTGCCTATGTTCTCCTCTGGGATTTTGATGGCTTCTTGTGTCACATTTAGGTCTTTAATTCATTTTGAATTTATTTTTGTGTACAGTGTAAGAAAGTGGTCCAGTTTCTTTCATCTACATGTTGTTATCCAATACTATTTGATGAAGAGATTTTTTTCTATTAGATATTCTTTTCTGCTTTGTCAAAGATTAGTTGACCATATACTTGTGGGTCCAGTTCTGGGTTATCTATTCTATTCCATTGATCTATGTGTCTGTTTTTGTACCATAATCAGACTGTCTTGAGCACTACAACTGTGAAATATAGCTTGAAGTCCAGAATTGTGATGCCTCCAGTTTTGTTTTCCTTTTTCAGAATTACTTTGGCTATTCGGAGTCTTTTGTGGTTCCATACACATTTTAGGATTGTTCTAGCTCTGTGAAAAATACTGTTGGTATTTTGCTGGGGATTGCATTAAATGTGTAGATTGCCTTGGATAGTATAGACATTTTAACAGTATTTTTTCTTCCAACTCATGGGCATAGAATGCTTTTCCATTTCTTTGTGTCATCTCCAATTTCTTTCATCAGTGTTCTATAGTTCTCAGAGTATAGATCTTTTATTTCTTTGTTTAGGATTATTCCTAGGTATGATTTTCGGTGCAATGGTAAATAGGATCAATTCATTGATTTCTTTTTCTGTTGCTTCATTATTGGTGTGTAGAAACACAACAAATTTCTCTACCTTGATTTTGTATCCTGTGACTTTATTGAATTTATCAGTTTTAATGATCTTTGGTGATGTCTTTTGGGTTTTCTACTTAGAGTATAATGTTATCTGCAAATAATCAAAGCTTGACTTCTTCCTTTTAGATTCAGATTGCCTTTTATTTATTTTTGTTGTCTGATTGCTGAAGTTAGAATCCAGTACTGTGTTAAATAAAAGTGGTAAGAGTGGACATCCCTGTCTTGTTCCAGACTATAGAGGAAATGCTCTCCAGTATTTCCCCATTGAGGATGATATTAGCTGTGGGTTTTCATATTTATGATGTTGAGGTATGTTCCCTCTATTACTACTTTGTTGAGGGTTTTTATCAAGAATGTATGGTGTACTTTGTCAAATGCTTTTTCTGCATCTATTGAAAGGATCATATGATTCTTTTCTTTTATTAATATCATGTTGATTGATTTGTGAATATTGAAATATTGAACCACTCCTGAAGCCCAGGAATAAGTCCCACTTGATTATGGGCAATGATTCTTTTCATATACTGTTGAATGTTATTTGATAGTATTTTATTGAGAATTTTTACATCCCTATTCTTCAGAGACATTGTAATTCTCCTTTTTAGTGGAGTCTTTGTCTGGTTTTGGAATCAAGATCATGCTTGTTTTGTAGAATGAGTTTAGAAGTTTTCCTTCTATTTCTATTTTTGGAACAGTTTGAGAAGAATAGGTATTAACTCTTTTTTTAAGAAAAATAGTTTTATTAATTTATTTGAGATAGAGTGAGTGAGAGAGAGGGACAAGAAGCAGAGGGAAAAGTAGAAGCAGGCTCTCCACTGAACTGGGAGCCTGATGTGGGGCTTGATCCCAGGATCCTGAGATCATGACCTGAGCTAAAGGGAGATGCTTAACCAACTAAGCCACCCAGGTGCCCCTTAACTTTTCTTTAAATATCTGGTAGAATTCCCCTGGGAAGCCATCTGGCCCTGGACTTTTGTTTGTTGGGAGATTTTTTTTAAGACTTTATTTATTTATTCCTGAGAGACACACAGAGAGAGGCAGAGACATAAGCAGAGGTAGAAGCAGGCTCCCTGCAGGGAGCCCGATGCAGAACTCAATCCTAGGACCTGGGATCACAACCTGGGCCAAAGCCAGATGCTTAACCACTGAGCCACCCAGGTGCCCCTGTTGGGAGATTTTTGATGACTGATTCAATTTCTTTGCTGGTTATGGATCTGTTCAAATTTTCTATTTCTTCCTGTTCTTTTCTTATATCATTTATTTCTGCTCTAATCTTTATTATTTCCCTTCTGATCTTTTAAGCTTTATTTACTTTCCTTTGTATAGCTCCTTTAGGTGTAAGGTTAGGTTGTGTATTTGTGAATTTTCTTGCTTTTAAAGTGACCTAGGCCTGCACTCCAATGCATTTCCCTCTTAGGACCACCCTTGCTGCATCCCAAAGGTATTGGGCTATCATGCTTTCATTTTCATTTGCTTTCATGTATTTTTTTTAATTCTTCTTTAATTTCCTGGTTAACTCATTTATTCTTTAGTAGGATGTTCTTTACCTCCAGGTATTTGAGATATTTTCAATTTTTTTTTTCTTGTGGTTGACTTCCAATTTCATAGTGCCATGGTCTGAAAATAAGTATGATGTAATTTTGTTCTTCTTGTATTACTTGAGTGCTGATTTGTGACCCAGTATGTAATCTCTTCTGGAGAATGTTGCATATGCACTTGAGAAGAATATGTATTCTGGGGTTTTGGATGAAATGTTCTGGATATATTTATTAAGTCCATCCAGTCAAGTGTGTCATTTCAAAGCCATTGCTTCCTTATTGATTCTCTGCTTAGATGATCTGTCCATTGCTGTAACTGAGGTATTAAAGTCCCCTACTATTTTTCTATTATTATCAACGAGTTTCTTTATGTTTGTTATTAATTGATTTATATATTTGGATGCTCCCAAGTTGGGGGCATAATTATTTATAATTGTTAGATCTTCTTGATGTATAGACCCCTTAATTATGGTATAATGTCCCTTTTCATCTCTTGTTACAGTCTTTGTTTTAAAAATTTAGTTTGTCTGATATAAGGATGGCTACTCTGGCTTTCTTTTGACATCCATTACCATGGTAGATGGTTCTCCATCTGCTCACTTTCAATCTGCAGGTGTCTTTAAGTCTAAAATAAGACTCTTGTAGGCAGCATATGATGGATCTTATTTTTTGTCCATTCTCATACCGTATGTCTTTTGATTGGTGCATTTAGTCCATTTACCTTCAGAGTGATTATTGAGAGATATTAATTTTGTGCCATTGTGTTACCTGTAGAGTTGGTGTTTCTGGTGATGTTCTCTGGTCCTTTACAGGCTTTGTTTTTTTGGTCTTTTCTTTCTCCACTCAAAGAGTCCTCCTTAAAATTTTTTGCAGTGCTAGTTTAGTGATCATGATCTCTTTTATTTTCATTTGTCTGGAAAACTCTATCTTTCCTTCTATTTTGAATGACAGTATTACAGGATAATTAATTTTTGGCTGCATATTTTTCCCATTCAGCATGTTGAATATTTCCTTTCACTCATTTCTAGCTTGCCATATCTCTGTGTATAGATCTGCTGCAAACCTGATTGGTCTACCTTTGTATGTTAAGGACCTTTATTTCCTTGCTGCTTTCAGATTTTTTCTTTGTCTGTGTATTTTATGAACTATGACTGATACACCTTGGCAATCACTGGCTTTTGCTAGGCTTAATGGGAGTTCTCTGTGCTTCTTGGAATTTGATGTCTGTATCCTTCCTCAGATAGGGAAATTTTTGCTCAAATAAAGCTTCTGCCCCTTTATCTCTCCATCTTTTGGGACTCCTATGATACAAACATTTTAATAAGTTGCTGAGTTCTCTAAATCTACCTTTGTGGTCCATTACCTTTCTTTCCTTCTTTTTGGCTTAATTGTTTTCCATAATTTTATCTTCTATATCACTGATTTGCTCCCCTGCTTCAGCTATCCTCTTTTTATGGCCTCCATTTGTGTTTGCATCTCAGGTATAGCATTTTAAATTTTGACCTGACTAGATTTTATTCTTTTATCTGTACCATAAAGATTCTCTAGTGTCTTCTATGCTTTTTTTCAAGCCCAGCTAGGATACTTATAATTGTTTTAAATTATGATTCAGACATCTTACCTATGTCTGTATTGATTAAATCCCAGGCCATGAGTTCTTTCTTGTGTTCTTTCTTTTGGGGTGAATTCCTGTCTTGTTATTTTGTTCAGAAAAGAAAAGAAGAACGAGAAAAAAGAACAACAAAAACCAATAAAAACAAAGCAAAAAAAAAAAAACCCAAAGAAACAGAAAAATAAAAAACAAAGTGAAAAACAAAGAAAAAGAAAAAAACAAGAAAAACAAAAACACAAAGCAGAAAAAAACAGAAAAAAAAAAGAACAACCCTAGACACTGGGTGTAGTTTGGTCTGCTTACTAGATTCTCTTAAATCTACACCTCCCAAAAATAAAATAAAATGAAATAAAATAAAATAAGGTAAAAATTTAAAAATTCATACATGAAAAGTATATATATATTATATAAATCAATAATAAAAAAAATTTTAAAAAAGAATTGGATAACATATGAATATATAACAAAATTAAAAATAAAGAATAGAAGTAAAAAGAAAATGAGATCCTATTTCCCCTAAAGCTGAAGCCGTGTAGTACTCTATGATCAGTAGACTTTGTGCAAGCAAGTTGTTTGTGCTGGTCTTCTTGGGGATGGGCCACCTGGGCTGATTCTCAGGAGGAGTTGTTTAAGTGGAAATGCTTCTCCAGGGGCAGGGAGGTGGGGCTTGGTGTACACCGCTCCATCCTCCACTAGGTGGCTCTGTTTTGCTCCCTGTGGGCACTGAGGGGTAGGATGAAAATGGCTGCACCCTGCCCTCTAGCTCTGATCTAAAAGTTTGCACCCTCTAATCTTCAGTGAGTCCTCACAGATAAAACAGTTACTCTGTTTCCCTGGTTTTTGTCTGAACCCTATGTTCACCTTGCCTGTATTCAAGCCTTTTTATCTCAAGTGCATGACCAAGTTTCAAATTACAAACCGAGGGACAACCGAGGCATGAACCCACACTATTCTTCAGGGAAGAGTCTTGCCATGTTTGCTGGCCCATCCCCGGAAAGCAGTCACACCACCACGTGGCAGTTCACAGTTTATAGCTGAAAACCAGCCCCAAGACCGCTGCTCTCAGCCAGTTTCCCAGCTCACATGCCTGGGAACAGGACAACACCTTGGCACCTCCTGTTCTTCCAATGACCAAGGGGATCCTCAGACACCCTGTCACTCCTGAGATTCTGCCCTTCTTTGTCACCTGAGCACCTTTAATCCAGGCATGTCCCCCACAGTAGTGGATCAAAAAGTTCAGGTTTTGTGCTTGGATTCTTCTTATACTTTGCAGTAGCCTTTGTAAGCAGGCTCCCTCCCACTGCTTCCACAGCTGTTTTCCCAAAGTAAACTTCTGCACCTCCTACCTTCCAAAGGTGATTGCTTTGCAACTTGTAGACTTGCAGTTTTTGTTCTCTCAGACCTCTGATTGACTACTTGGGTGTTCAGAATAATTTAATATCTAGCCGTGTTCAAGGGATGAGATATGCTTCAACAACCGTGTCTTTTATGAACACAGATAATTTTATTCTTCCTTGCCAATGTCTTGTTTTAACTTTATTCCAGTTACTGAAACTTCAGTTTATAATGAATAACATTGAATATATGTTGAATATATTCATATATTCATATAATGATGAATATAATATATATATAATGTTCATATAATGTTGAATAACATATAATGTTGAATAACATTGCTGAAAGCAGACATCTCTGCCTTGTTTGCCTTCTTAAGATGAGAGCATTTGGTTTTTCATCATTGAATATGACAGCTCTTGGTAATTTTTATGTCACTTTTAATAATTTAAGAATGTTCTTATTTATATTTTTCTGAGAGTTTTTTTCATTGGTGACTGTTGGATTTTGTACAGTGCTTTACCTTCATCTACTAAAATTATCATATATTTTATTGTCTTTTATTAATAAGGTGATTTGACTTGACTGTTTTTAGGATGGTAAATGAAGTTTGAAGTCCTAGTGTCAAACCTGTTGTGGTTGCTAGATTTGTTTCATAATATTTTCTGAAAAATACTTACATCTACATTCATTGGAATATTGATATGCAGTTTTCTTTTTTGTGGTGTCTGTGTGTTATTTTAGTGTTTATAAATTAATGATCTTATGTGAGTCGGTAAATGTTCATTTTTCTTCTATTCTGAGTGTTTATGTAGGATTGCAATGATTTCTCTTTAAATATTTGATGATATTCACCAGTGAAGCCACCTGGACCTGAAGTATATTTGAGGGAAGAGTTTTAACTATGAATTCAATTTCCTTTATTTGTGTATGGTAAAGCATTATTTTATTTTTTATGTCAGTTATGGTAATTTGTGACTTTTAATGAATTAACAATGTATATAAATTGTCCAATTTGGGGGCAGAAGTTTTTGTCATATCCCCTTATTAGTCTTTTACTATCTGTAGTATTTGTAGTTATTTCCTCTCTTTTATTTCTAATGCTAGTAATTAGCATATTTTCTCTTTTTGTCTTGATCTTTTCTGAGAAACAGGTTTTGGTTTCATTTATTTTCTCTAATTTTGGCTTGTTTTCTGTTCACTTGATATATGACCTTATGATTATTTCCTTTGGTTTAACTTTGTTCTTTACCTTGTTCCTTTAACTTTGTTCTTTACCTTGTTCCTTTTTGTCTTGATCTTTTCTGAGAAACAGGTTTTGGTTTCATTTATTTTCTCTAATTTTGGCTTGTTTTCTGTTCACTTGATATATGACCTTATGATTATTTCCTTTGGTTTAACTTTGTTCTTTACCTTGTTCCTTTAGGTAAGTCCTTAGATCATGGGCTTGGGATCTTTTTTTTATTTTTAATATATGCATTTAAAGCTATAACCTTGGGGATCCCTGGGTGGCTCAGCAGTTTAGCACCTGCCTTTGGCCCAGGTCGTGATCCTGGAGTCCCGGAATCGAGACCTGCATCGGGATCTCTGCATGGAGCCTGCTTCTCCCTCTGCCTGTGTCTCTGTCTCTCTGTCTCTCTATATATATCATGAATAAATAAATAAAACCTTTTAAAAAAAAGCTAGAGGTTACTCTAGGACTAAGAAATTAAAAAAATAATAATAAAATAAAGCTATAACCTTGCCCCTAAGTATTTCTTTAGATGCATTTTACAGATTTCCATGTCATATTTTTATTACATTCAATTTAAAAATATTTCCTAATTTTCCTTTTTTTTCTTTCACTCAGTATTATTTAGAAGTGTGACTTTTTTAATTTGTAAAAATTTGGAGTTTTCTTATAGATGTATTGCTTTTGATTTCTTGCTTATTTTTTACTCTGATTAAAAAGCATACTTCTATGTCAGTCAGTCATTTTAAATTTACTGACACTGACTTTATGCCTGTGTACTTCATTTAGATTGATAATTACATTATGTGAACATAAAAATAAAGTGTATCCTGTGGTTGTTGGCTGTGGTTTAAAGTGGTTGATACTGTTTTTCAGATTTTCTGTCTTTGTTGATTTTATTTAGTTGTTTTAGCAATTGCTAAGAGAACAATCTTAACATCTGTGGGGGAAGCAGCCATCCTGTGACTTGCTATGGCTATGGCCACCTGAGTGCCCAATCTGCCAGCAGCAGAGAACACTAAGTCCACAATATGGCACCATTTCTCAGGATGAGCAGCCAGCTGCTTGATGGCAGGTTGATTACAGTGGACTACATCCATTGCAGAAGGGGCTGCTTTTTGTTCTTGTTGGGATAGATACTTCATGTTGGGGGAAGCTGCCATCACATGACCTGCCACCCCTCTGCAGGACTGCAAGATCAGTGCCCTGGGTCTAAAACATTCCCCTATACAAAAAAAAAAAAATGATGATGAAGTTGCTGCTTGAAAAAATGGTGATGGAGTTGTTGCTTGGTCCTGTAGTCTTCTTTCTTATTTGGAAAAACCTTCCTCTATCCTGGATATGCAGTGAACTTTTTATTGCTTAAGTATGTGTGTCATTGTACCTAGCTAGCCCCACACTCACTGTAAGGAAATGGGGTCTTTGCCTGCAGTATGAGAGGGATGGGCGCAATCTATCATCGTCTGTCAGGTATTGTGAGGGATCAACTGGCCACGAGAGACCAGCACACATTACAGACCATGATCTTGCTGTGCATCTTCTTTTGTGAACATAATGTTATTCCAGCCAGTATTTTATGTGTTGAGTCTTCCTTGGCAAAGCCAAACCCACAGAAGAGGCTGGGAGTCAAGGTCTTGTGAGCTCCTACTTCTAGGTGGTATCGTTATTATGATCTTTGATATCCTCTATGTGGTAGGAATCTTCACTTGGGATTGGTAGCTGATTTTTCTACTCTTGACAATATCTCCTATTATGATTGTGGGATTGTCTCTAGTTCTATCAATTTTTGCTTTATAGACTCCATTGCTATTATTAGCACATACATAGTTTTTAGGAGTTAAGTCTTAGCAACAAATTGTCCCCTTAATCATTATGAAATGTCCCATTTTATTTTTGACACTACTCATTGTCATCAATATGTTTTATATTAAATAGTTGCTTCAGTCTTTTCATGCATACTGCTTGTATGATATACATTTTAATCTATTTATTTTCATCATATCTGTGTTTTTATATGTGAAATATGTCTTTTGTACAGAGCATATAGTTGATTCTTGCTTTTCATGCATTCTTATATCTGCCTTTTTATTGTAGTGTTTAGTTCATTAAAGTTAAATATAATCATTGCTATTGATTCATGTTTACCATTTTAATATTTGCATTTAATTTATTCTTTTGGCTTTCTATCCCTCTTTTCTTTTTTTTCCCTGTCTTTTACAATATTATTTGACTAATTTTTAGTATTCCATTTAAACATTTTTATTGGCTTTTTTGCTATGTTTCCTCACTTTCCTTTTTCAGCAATTTCTCTAGGCATTTATCTTAACCATATTACCTTGGGTGAGGTATGGTGAGACCAGACGCACATCAAGAGAGAGAAACCAGAAAGAGTTTTACAGTTTGTTATAATTACAGTTCCCTGGGGAGAACACAGTGCATTTCCCATGGCCACACAGGTCAAGCACTAGAGGCAGAGAGAAAGAGGGTAACTGTGGGCAAGCACCCTTATTTTGTTTTGTTTTTTTTATAGAAGGAAATGGTGAGGCAGGACAAGTAAGCTTAAGATTGGCTAGTTTGAATAGTTGGACTCTGGAGCAAAGGAGTTGTCCTTGTTTGTCTGATATCTGGCCCTGGGGCATTTAAGGCAGATATAAAGTTGCCTCAAGTGTGAGAACTTAATACAACATGTGGCTGGGAATATGAATTTAATTGGCTGCTCAAGAATGGAAACTGATCTGCCTTTAACCAGGGCTTCAAAGTGGGCCAAAATTGCTTTTTAAAAACCATATTAAAATATTATAGCTACATCCTTAACATTTCACAATCTACTTTGAGTTAATGTTGCATGACTTTAAATAAATATAGAAACTTTGTAACTGTAAAGGTCAATTGATCTCCTTCTCATCTTTTATGCTACAGTTATTATATGTATTATGTTACCATAGATTATATAACCTAAAAGATGTTATAAAGCTTGCTTTAAACTGTCATATGTGTTTTGAAGGAATTTAAAGGGAAAAAATTATTTTTTTACATTTACCATTTATAGTGCTCTTATTCCCTACAGAGGATTCAAGTTTCCATCTGGTATCAACTTCCTTCTGCCTGAATAACTTCCTTTAGTACTTCCTATAATGTAGGCTTAACAGTAACACATCCCTTTGTTTTACTTTTATTTGAAAATGTCTTCACTTTCCCTTCATCATTGAAGGATATTTTATTGGAAAAATAAAATATGGTTGAAATGTTTAATTTTGCATTCAGCATTTTAAAGATGTTGTTTCATTTTCTTCTGGCCTCCAGACATCCTGATGAACAGCTAACTATTAATTGAATCATGGTTCTCCTGTACATAACATCTCATTTTCTTGTTGTTGCTTTCAAGATTTTCTTTATTTCACATTCAACTGTTTGATTATGAAATGCCCCAACAGAGACTGCTTAAATGTTTATTCTGTTTGGAGTTCCTTGAACATCCAGATTCTACATGTTTCATCAAATAAGAATTGTTATATAGACATTATTGTTCAAATTTATTTCCTGCCTTGTTTTCTTTCTTCTCCTTCTGGGACCCCAATTACATGTACTTTAGTCAACTTGTTATTAACTATCCAGTCTCTGAGAATCTGTTCATTTTTTAAATAAACTTTTTGTATGTTTTATAGAGCAGTGTTTGGTGCATAGCAAAATGGAGTGGAAAGCACAAAATTCCCATATATCCTCTACCTCCACACATGCATAGCTTCCCATATTATTCTGTGTTCTTTTGTGTGATAGTCAACTGTGGCACAAGAGCAAATAGAGGAGAAGCTCAGGAAAACAAAGTTTACTATCCTCACAGGTCCTAGAAACAGGAGACATAGTTTACCATGCAGGGCTATAGGAAAACACCATGATTGGCCAAGGAGGCAGAAAGTACAACAATGAGGGCAGAGCCTAAATCACAGGTTTAATTGGAGTTTCCACAGGAAAAGCAAGCAGGTAACTAAATAGTTTAGGATTAGCTAATTTGAATAATTGCAGCTGTCTCTAAGGCACAGAGATGATGCCTGGTACCTGGCCCTGGGATGATTAAGGCAGGGGAATATTGCCTCCTGGGCTATAGGTGAGATAGAAGATTGGCTCTGAATTGGTTAATTTCCATACCAAAGGCCTGTTCCTTGTTCTGTTCCTTGTTCCCTAGCTCAAGGGGTGGCAGTCTCCCTAGTGAGAAAGGCTTTTAAAGTTCCAAAACATCATAATATATAGAAAATAGGAGATGTAAACAATGCACCAACTGCCAACGTCCTGAATATGGTTAATTTGTTACTATCAATGACCCGGCATTGACATGTTATTATCACCCAGGTCCATAGTTTACATTAGGGTTCATTTTTGGTCTTGTTTATTCTATCAGTTTGCACAAAATATAATAACATGGATCCATTAATATAGTATCATCCAGAATAGTTTCACTGCCATAAAACTCCTCTGTATTCCACCTATTCATCCCTCCTCCCCTACCCAACACTGGCAACCACTGATCTTTTTACTTTCTATATAGTTTTTCATTTTACAGAATGTCATACTGTTGGAATAATACGGTATATAACCTTTTCAGACTAACTTCTTTTACTTAGTAACATGCATTTAAGGTTCTTCCATGTCTTTTCATGGCTTGGTAGTTCATTTCCTTTTAGTGCTGAATAATATTCCATTGTCTGGATGTACCATAGTTTATTTATTTACCTAGTGGAGGACATCATGGAGTAGTTGCTTCCAAGTTTTGGCAGTTATAAATAAAGCTACTAAAAACATTTGTGTGCAGGCTTTGACTTTATTCTAATTGACATGTCGTAGCATTTCTTTGCTTTTTAAATTTGCATTTCCCTGATGACATATGATGTGGAGAATCTTTTCATATGCTTATTTTCCAGATGTACATCTTGGTGAAATGTCTGTTAAGGTCTTAAACCCATTTTTTAAATTTATTTTTTTATTGTTGAGTTGTAGGAGTTCTTTGTATATTTTGGATAACAGTCATTTATCAGCTATGTCTTTGGCAAATATCTCTTTCCAGTGTGTGATTTGCCTTCTCATTCTCTTGTGTTCATTTTTTTAAAAATCCTTTCCTCTTTTCTTCAGATTATATAATTTCTATTGATTTATCTTCAAGTTCACAGATTCTTTTGTTTGTCACTCCCATTCTGCTAAGTCTATCCAGTAAATATGTTTTTAATCTCTAATATTTTTTTACTCTACAATTATCATTTAAAATTTCTTTTTAAAAAATCAAAACTAAAATCTATTAAGATTTAGTATCTTTATTCTTGAGAGTTTGTAGTTTTACATTGTTAGGGACGGTTATAATAACTGCTTCAAAATCTTTGTTTACTAATTCTGGCATTGGTAAATCTTGGCGTTTATGCCAGTTAATTGTGTTTTTTTCTTGAAAAGGAATTATATTTTCCTAGTTCTCCATATCTCATATTATTTTGAATAGGATATGATGAATGCTATAGAGTCTGGAGACTATATTCTTTTATTTTTTTTTTTTGAGTGTTTCCTTTGGTTTTAGCAGGGAATTGAGTTCACTGGGTTCAAACCGAAAACTCTTTCTTGCATAGCAGAGGAATTCATATATTTGTTCTTAGTTGAACTGCTTTGAGTGTCTTCTACAAATTTGTAGTTGTGGCATCAGCCAGAGACATTAGGAAACTTAATTTAAAGATCTGCTCTCTGGCTCTTTCCTTTCTTGGTTTTCTCTTTTTCCAATGTTCATGGTTGTTCCAGACTGAATTGTCTTGCTCCCAAGTCAAAAAGCCTGAAGTCTTTCCTATAAAGCACAATTGTGCCAATTCTCATACTAGAAGTAGTGAGAACAGGGAACTCACACTGTACATTGGCCTTCCTTAGTTCATGTACCCTCCAGCAAAATCTTCCCACTTTTGTTCACTGTGACTTTATGTTCAGAGTCTATAGTTGTTATTTATGGAAGATGTTCTTATTCATTATCAGATACTTGGTTACTTTATTTTTTGTATTAGATATTTATTTGAATCTTTTCTCCTTGTGTATCTTGAAAATAATCTTCATTTCTTATTCTTTTTTCTTCAGTTTCATTCCTGAATTTGATCACCGTTCATTTCTTTTGGTTTGAAGGTTGGTTTGCAGGTGAGGTTTTGAATTTCTGATTAGAGGTTTTATTTTATATTTAAAAATTATTTTTTTCTGAATATTAATTCACATTAGAATACTCATTATAGGTTTTCAGTGCACCATGTTTTGTTGTTTTTGTTTTGGGATAATTTTTGTTAGTTGAAATAGTTTGATTCTCATATTCTTTCTTTTCAAAATAGTTTTATATGGACATACTTGTGTTTTCTGTTTAAATGCCTTACTTTTTTGGGATCAGCAATATTTGATAAGTTTAAGATGTTTTTGTTATGAATTCATTGTAAAGAGAGTTTTGTAATCAATGGAACATTTTTATGTAGGTTGAAGGGTTTGATTTTGTCATTCACCTTTCTTTGGAATGCTTAAATTCCCCTCGTCTGTTTATTTTCCACTTCCCTCTTCCTGCTTAATTTTCTCTTCTTTCTAACAAGCATCTGAAGAATGTATCCTTCTTCCAAGCTGCCTCCTTCTCTTGAAGAAGTGATGTCTTTTCAATATAGCAACTCCTGACTCTGCATACCTCTATAACCATTCCTTGAAATTCACCACTATCCAGTTCTTTGATCTATCAGTCTTCAGATATTTCTAAACATTTCCTCTCTTAGAGAGAATTCTTCTTTTTCCAGATTTTTCTGGTTATGCCTCTCTTAGTTCCTAGCTCCTTTCTCCAATTTTCACGTAGTCTAGCTAATATTCAACTCTAGGTTGGGCTCTGGACATAGATGACAGGTTTGGCTTGCTTATTTCACATCTATACGTTCTTTAAAATTCATGCCAATCTATATATCTTTTTTTTTTAATTTTATTTATTTATTTATGATAGTCACAGAGAGAGAGAGGCAGAGACACAGGCAGAGGGAGAAGCAGGCCCCATGCACCGGGAGCCCGACGCGGGACTCGATCCCGGGTCTCCAGGATCGCGCCCTGGGCCAAAGGCAGGCGCCAAACCGCTGCGCCACCCAGGGATCCCCCAATCTATATATCTTAAGTTAAGTTGTAGACATGAGATATGGAGAATTTAGTCTCCCTTCTTTATCTATATATTTTCTGCTGATAATATAATGACTTTCTCCTGATAATTTTCTGCTGATTTTGGTAGCTGAATTTATCCTATGGGAACCCAGAAGTCCCTTAACTACTCTTTGTTGCTAATATGTACAAAGACAGTAGTATGCCTATGAAACTGTATTTATCTTGACATTTTTCATTTTGTTAAAATGGTATGTAACGTTTATTATGATGTGATATACAAATGTTCCTTCCCATGTTAAGCAAAAATTGTTAGCACTACTCAAATTTAATCAAATTCTTATTGCAAGGTATTTATCAAAATGGAAAAATTTAAGAAGTACTAATTCTGGTATCATCATTTACAGGTGGAAGAGAAAAGTATTTCTAAACATTATGTTTATTATCATGCTCTTTTATAGGACAATTAAAATATAAAATTTATATAGCAAAACCATTTTTGTAATGTCTATCACGTTTCACTACAAATCTGTTAAATTTTAATTATGTGAAATTTACATATTGAGGATATAATCTATTTTTTGTTAGTACTAGGCCTTTTATGCAACCATCTGTGCTCAGCAAATCATAAAAACTGGAAAGGGTCTCAGAGCTCTGCTTAAAAGATTCCATTGCAAAGTCTATGTTCCTTTGTAACAGCCTTTACCATCAACTTGTTCACTTCAGAACATTTACACATTTTTGCTTAATATGTAATTTATTCATTATTTGTCTGCTGAGCCTCTCCTGAAGTTTCTTACTAAGAAAATAGTATGAACCAATTAAGAGCTTAGATAAAAAGAGACATTTTAAAATTAACTCTGTGGAAATCATTTTTAAAATTCCCTTCATGCAATGATTGTGAGCAACCCGAAATTTATATTTGTTCTGCTTTTTACAATAAAATGAGCTCAATTAATTTGTATGCCTTCTCTGAGGCCATGTTTTAGCTTCCCATCTTCAAAGTCCTTGCTATGTTGTCAGTGCATGAGAGATGTCAAATAGTAAAGCAGTAATAGAAAAATGGGTGAGATGGTGGAACAGGGCACTGGAGTTTATTTTCTCACTAGATTATAAAACAAAAGTAGGTTTGTATATTTATCTATCAAACACTTATTGATCATCTAATCAAATGTCAACCATTGTCAGGTCCTATAAATACAGAGAGAAAAAACAGACTCTGCTGGCAAGGGGCTCACTATCTACTGAGGAAGAGAAATAAGTAAAATTTTTAAAAATGGTACTATGGTAGTTTTAAAGTAAAAGGAATGGATACTGTGCAATGAGAGCAGAGAGGAAGGGCACCCAACCCAGACTGGGGGTTAGCACAAGGCTTGGTAAGCCAAACAACCCCTCTGTCGTTGTTGTTGTTGTTTTTGTTATTATTTTGTTGTTGTTGTTTAATGTTCAGGACAACTTTCTAGACTAGATCTGGTGGCTCTGGAACCAGACCTCCTGTTCAGCACATTCTATGAGATTATTAAACTGGTTGTGTCAGTGTTATGTATTCCATCTACTTGGAAAGTATTTAATACTTGATATGAAATAAATGAGGGAATTAATCTGTCTTCAAAGACAGTTGCATTATCTTGTTCATGATCTACCATGGGGCAGAGGAAAACTCTTACTTAAGTCTTCTCTTGAGCAACTTAGAGAGACTTTAGAGTATTCCTGAGAGAGTTTGAAAATGTATGAGATTCATGAAATCTAGGACCGACACATGTTTGACAAAGCTAAAGCTGAAAAAACTAACTAGTATCATTGGTCTAAGGCAGTAAAACAAAGAGGGCTCTGTTAACAGCGGGCTGAACTGGCACTGAAAGTGGGGCAAAGGTGAATGTTTTTAAGCAGCAAATGTGGACCTATTTAAAGAAAACTAGCCTGGGGAGTATTAAAAGGGAAGATGGTAGATTGATCTAACACCTGTACTGCAATAAAACCCAAAGCTCATCAGATAAAGGGAGATATTTTAAGAAGCCAGTTAAAAAAGAGGCATTTTCTCATTAAAAGATCTACAGTGGGAGGTCCCTATAATGGAACCTCCAAAAAGAACCCCACAGTGAAAGAATGAATAATATTACATTCTCTATATTCAGAGGTCACAATACTAGAAAAATTACCATTTTTCTGTACCTTATGTTTCTTCCTCACTAAAACGCTGTAGGGAACAGAAATCTTGACTGGTGAGTAAGGAGGAGGTAGATTAGAAATTAGAGAAGTGATTTACTTTGCCTCTCCTCCCCAACTCCAGGCTTCTTGTTTGGCTCAGGCTTCACTTGGGAGATGGGAGAAACTTTAAATTAAATTTGGACTTAGAGTTTTAGGTATTCCACTGGATTGAAATGAAGTAATGTAACTATCATATTGGATTCGACCCTTAATGTTAAAACAAAGAGAATATTTGCTTATGATCTTAAAGGAAAGTTAACAACAACAAACCCTCTGGGACATGTGTAAGCTTTCAACCAGGATTGGAAAAAAGTAATAATACCAGAGCAGATTTTAAGGGGCAATAGAAAAAACGAATAAAATTGGTTTCTGTTTACAACCTATTGATTGAATGCTGGCTATTCAATAAGCAGTTAAGAAAAAAAATCAGAATACATGATCTGACACATAGTTCTAAGTATTTCTCATATGTTTGTGTTTTGGTTTGTGAATTAATTTTTAATGAAAAGTCTTATACCTAATTATATTTAAATTCTGCATTTTTCTTTTAAAAGATACTTTTTAAAATGCATTTTATTTTTTATTATTTTTATTTTTTAAAAGATTTTATTTATTTATTTATTCATGAGAGACACACACACACACAGAAAGAGAGAGAGAGAGAGAGAGAGGCAGAGACACAGGCAGAGGGAGAAGCAGGCTCCATGCAGGGAGCCTGATGTGGGATTTGATCCTGGGGCAGGATCAGGCCCTGGGCTGAAGGCGGCGCTAAACCGCTAAGCCACCCGGGCTGCCCTTAAAATGCATTATAATGTTTATAATAATATATTCTGATAAAAAATAATTTAGATTCATGGATAGGTGGAAAGGAAAAAAGATACCTATGGTTCAAACTTTTATAAATATTTTGACATATTTCCTTTCAATTAAGTTTTTTTTTTTCCTAATTTATTTATAAACATACTAGGTAAAAGTTTGTCTTTTTTTCTACTTAATTTTAAAATAAAAAGCATTTTCAGTATTACTACAATTTGAACTAATACTTATTTCTTTTTACATTTTTGTGATTATGGTTTTATGCTTGATACAGTAACCTATACAGATCCCAATTACACAGTTCACTAAGTTTTGATAATATTCACTTATGTAACCATCAACCAAAACAAGATACAGAACATTTCCATTTTCTTGAAAGTTCCCTTGTGCCGTTTTAAAATTAAAATTCCCCACCCACAGGCAACCATTGTTCTGATTTTTTTTCTATCATAGATTAGTTTTGTTTGCCTTCAAATTTCATATGCATGGAATCATACAGTTTGTATTCCATTCTGTCTAGCTTTTTATACCCAACATATTTTGGGAATTGATCCATGCTGTTGTGTTATCAGTAGTCATTTTTTTTGCATCATTGAATAGTATTCCAATGTGTATTCACATATTGGCATTCCTCTATTGATGAACAGTTGGGTTGTTTCTGGTTTTTGGCTATTAAGAACAAGGCTGCTTTGAACATCATTGTGAAAATCTTTTTTGTATATATGTGTTTTCGTTTCTCTTTGAATAGAATTACTGTCAAAGGTGGTTAATTATTTAACTTTTTTAGAAGCCTCCAATGTTTTATTCTGATGGGTTTTTGTCATTTGTGATATCACTAGCAAGGTTTGAGACTTCTGTATGCTCCACATACTTACTAATATTGACTTTCTCAGTCTTTTTTCATTAACTTTTTATTCTGAAATAATTATAGACTCATACATAGTTGCAAGAGAATGTATTATGAACCTTTTACTCATAGTTATAATATTGTTAGGTAGACTACAGAACTTATTCAGTTTTCACTACTTTTATGAGCACTCATTTGAGTTGAGTGTGTTTGTGTTTGTGTGTAGATCTGTGTATTATATCTCATGTATAACTACCACCACAATCAAGATACAGAACTGCTCCGTGATAGAGGAATTGAGGAACTCTCACATTCTACATTTTTTTCAATTGTATACTTCTATGTACCCTGTCACCATGCTCTGGCGGCCACAAATCTTTTCTCAATCTCTAATTTTTGTCCTTTCAAATATGTCAATGGAGATGGTAACCTTTTCATATTGGCTTTTTTTTGTTCACTGAGCACAATGCCCCTATTCATCCAAATTGTTGCATATATCAATAATATATATAATATATTTCATTTTATAATGAAATGCATCCATTTCTTCTAGATTGCCTAATTCATTGGCATATAGCTGCTCATAATATGGTTTTAAAATCGTTTGTATTTCCTTGGTGTTGGTGGTGATCTCTCCTTTCTCATTCATGATTTTATTATTTTGAGTCTTCTCTCTCTTCTTTTTAATAAGGCTGGCTAATGGTTTATCTATCTTATTAATTCTTTCAAAGAACCAACTCCTGGTTTTGTTGGTCTGTTCCACAGTTCTTCTGGTCTCGATTTCATTGAGTTCTGCTCAAATCTTTATTAACTCTCTTCTTCTGCTGGGTGTAGGATCTATTTGCTGTTTTTTCTCTAGCTCTTTAGGTGTAAGGTTAGCTTTTGCATTTGAGTTCTTTCCAGTTTTTGGATGGATGCTTGTATTGCGATGTATTTCCCCCTCAGGACTGCTTTTGCTGTTTCCCAAAGATTTTGAATGGTTGTATCTTCATTGTTACTAGTTTCCATGGATCTTTTTAAATCTTCCTTAATTTCCTGGTTGACCCTTTCATCTTTTAGCAGGATGGTCCTTAATCTCCACGTGTTTGAAATCCTTAGAAACTTCTTCTGATTTAGTTCTAATTTCAAAGCATTATGGTCTGCAAATATGCAGGGAATGATCCCAATCTTTTGGTATCAGTTCAGACCTGAATTGTGACCCAGTATTTGGTCTATTCTAGAGAAAGTTCCATGTGCACTTGAGAAGAATGTGTATTCAGTTGTGTTTCGATGTAAAGTTCTGTAGATATCTGTGAAATCCATCTGGTCTAGTGTAGCATTTAAAGCTCTTGTTTCTTTGGAGATGTTGTACTTAGAGACCTATCGAGTGTAGAAAGCGCTACATTGAAGTCACCAAGTATAGGTGTATTATTATCTAAGTATGTCTAAACTTTGGTTATTAATTGATATATTTGGCAGCTCCCACATTCGGGGCATATATACTGATGATTGTTAAGTCCTCTTGTTGGATAGATCCTTTAAGTATGATATAGTGTCCCTCTTCATCTCTTACTACAGTCTTTGGGATAAACTTTAATTTATCTCATATAAGGATGGCTACCCCTGCTTTCTTTGAGGACCATTTGAATGGTACATGGTTCCCCAACCTTTTATTTTCAGGCTGTAGGTGTCCTTATGTCTAAAATGAGTCTCTTGTAGACAGCAAATAGATGGGTCTTGCTTTTTTATCCAGTCTGAAACCCTGCGCTTTTGAGGGGATCATGAAGCCTATTTATGTTCAAAGTTACTATTGAAAGATATGAATTTAGTGTCATCTTGTTACCTATTCAGTCCCTGTTTTTGTGGATTGTTTCCTTGGACTTCCTCTTTCTTTTAGAGTCCCCCTTAAAATTTCTTGCAGAGCTGGTTTGGTGGTCACATATTCTTTCAGTTTCTGCCTATCTTGGAAGGTCTTTATCTCTCTTTCCATTCTGAATGAGAGCCTTGCTGGATAGAATATTCTTGGCTGCATGTTCTTGTCATTTAGGACCCTGAATATATCCTGCCAGCCCTTTCTGGCCTGCCAGGTCTCTGTGGAGAGGTCTGCTGTTAACCTAATACTTCTCCCCATAAATGTTAGGAAACCCTTGTCTCTTGCTGCTTTATGGATCTTCTCTTTATCTTTGGAATTGCAAGTTTCACTATTAAATGTTGGGGTGTTAAACGGTTTTTATTGATTTTAGGGGGGGATCTCTCTATACCCTGCATCTGAATTCCTGTTTCCCTTCCCAAGTTAGGGAAGTTCTCAGCTATGATTTGTTCAAATATACTTTCTGGTCCTCTGTCTCTTTTGGCCCCCTCTAGAACCCCAATTAAACGTAGATTTTTCCTTCTGAGGCTGTCATTTATTTCCCTTAACCTATCCTCATGGTATTTTAATTTTTTTTCTCTTTTGTCCTCAGCTTCCTTTCTTGCCATCAACTTGTCTTCTATGTCACCCCCTCGTTCTTCTACCTCATTAACCCTCATCATTAGGACCTCCAGTTTGGATTGCATCTCATTTAATTGATTTTTAATTTCTGCCTGATTAGATCTAAATTCTGCAGTCATGAAGTCTCTTGAATCCTTTATGCTTTTTTCTAGAGCCACCAGTAGCTTTATAATTGTGCTTCTGAATTGGCTTTCTGACATTGAATTTTAATCCAAATTTTGTAACTCTGTGGGAGAGAGTAGTGTTTCTGATTCTTTCTTTTGTGGTGAGTTTTTCCTTCTAGTCATTTTGTTCAGTGCAGAGTGGCCAAAAACAAGTTGTACTGG
This sequence comes from Canis aureus, assembly GCF_053574225.1. Classification (NCBI taxonomy): domain Eukaryota; kingdom Metazoa; phylum Chordata; class Mammalia; order Carnivora; family Canidae; genus Canis; species Canis aureus. The sequence continues at coordinate 37,388,931 of NC_135649.1, read as the reverse complement.
AAAAAGGAGAAAAAGAGAGGGGAAAATAGGAGGGGGGGACAAACAGAAAGCAAAATCAAGGGGGAGTATCCTCTGATTCTATATATTGTAAATCCCTCGACTTCCCCTGGAACTTTCCAGTGCTGCTTGGTCAATAACTTGCTTTTCTCCTGTACTTCCAGCTGGTCTTCTGGGAGAGGGGCCTGCTGGGCTTATTCTCAGGTGTGTGCACCTGGGGAAGCTGCCCAGCCCCTGCCAGGTGCAGGGCTCAGTGGGAGCTGTTTATCCTGTGAGGCCCCTGCTCAGTCCCAGGTACAAGGTGACACCAGGAGGAACAACAACAGTGGCGGCTGCCAGCTCTCCATCCGTGGAGTCAGCTCCCACAGTAACTACCCCAGTTCCCATTCCGCAGGGGACTGGATGCTCCAGGGACGGGGGTCGCCGATCTGCACAGCTCGGGGCTACCCAGCGGCAGGAGTGTCCTTGAGGTCCTGGGCCCTCCGAGCCTCTGCCTGCCCCGGGGGGAGCCCCGGATCTTGGGTTGTGTCCCCCAGTGCCCTGTGCTCTGGGGCCTGCACTGCTGGAATCGCACTTCTGGGGCCGGACAGCCCCCTCCGCGTGGAGCCGCTGCCTGAGCCGCTGTGGAGCTGCTCCCAGTACCCTAAGGGGTGTGCTGCAGCCCTTTAGGGAGCTCAGCCCGCAGTGTGTGGCGCACTCTCACCAGGCGCAGGTCCTCTGTTAGTGCCCCTGGGAGCCTGAGGGCATCCCTGCCCCTCCTGGGATCCTGCCAGAGCTCCCTGCCAGCGCCTTTCCGCCCGGGAAGGTTGGTGCAGCTCCTGCGTCTCCGGGACGGGGCTCTCCTGTCCTGGGGACACTCGCCCCGGCCTTAGCCCGGCTCCTCACGGGGCCCCTCCCCCTTGGAGGCCTTTTGTTTCTTTATTTCTTTTTCCCCGTCTTCCTACCTTGATAGATGCGCGAACTCTTCTCACTGTAGCATTCCAGCTGGTCTCTCTTTAAATCTCAGGCCGAATTCATAGGTTTTCAGGATGATTTGAAAGTTATCTAGGTAATTCGGTGGGGACAGGTGACTTGGGGACCCTACTCTTCCGCCATCTTGCCCCGCCTCCTTCTAAATGTTTTATAGCTTTACATTATACATACAAGTCCATAACTGATTTTGAAACATTTTACATAAAATCCATAACTGATTTTGAAACAATTTGAATATAATGTGAGAGCTTTAGGTCGAGGCGCATATTTTGCCTGTGGATATCTAATTGCTTCCATTACGTTTGTTGAAAAGACTATCTTTCCTTCATTGAATTGCTTTTGCAATTTTGGCAAAAGTCTTCTGGGGATATTTATATGGATCTATTTCTGGGCTTTTTATTCTGTTGCAGTGATCTGTGTATCTCTCAGCCAATAATACATTCTTGATTCTATAGCTATATAGTAAGTTTTAATATCAGATGGAGTTATTCATCTTATTTTATTTTTTCCAAAATTGTGTTAGTTCTACTAAATATTTTGCCTTTCCATATTTATTTTATTTTATTTTTAATTTTTAAAAGGATTTATTTGTTTATTTTAGAGAGAGAGAGATAGGGCGTTTGAACTAGTAGGGGGAGGGGCAGAGAGAGAATCTTCAAGCAGACTCTCTGCTGAGCTCGGAGCCCAATGTGGGGCTCAGTCCCACGACCAATGAAATCATGACCTGAGCTAAAACCAAGAGCCAGATGTTTAACCAACTAAGCTATCCAGGCATCCCTCCATATAAATTTTAGATTGAGTTTATCAATATCTACCCAAAATCTTGATGATATTTTGATAGGAATTGCATTAAACCTACATATCAATTTGAAGGAAATAGATATTTTTACTCTGTTGAGTTTTCTAATCCAGGGACACACTATGTATTTCATTTATTTACATTTCTAATTTCATAAGTTATCATTTTCTTATTTATAGTATACTGTTCTCATGCTTTGTTAAATTTATACCAAAATATTTAATTTTTTAGATCAATCATAAATGGTATTGTGATTCTAATTTTAGTTTCTAAATGTTCATTGCTAAGATCCAGAAATAAGATATATTTCTGTGTATTGATCTTATATCTGAGATCTTGCTTAACTCAATTATTAGTTCTAGAAGTATTTTATAGTATACATGGGATTTTTTTCATAGACAATTGTATTAATTATAAATAAGGACATTTTTCATTCTGCTCTTTCTAATATATCTTTTCTTACCTTATTGCCATGGCAAGGACTTTCAGTACTTTTGTTAGATAAGAGTAGTGAGAACTCAACAGCCTTGCCTTGTTCAGTCTTTCTAGCTTTTGAAATTCTACTTTGTGAATATCGGTGTCTCACTTTATGTTATTTTGCATTTTCTTGATGAGTAATGGTACTGAGAACCTTAAATGTGTTTAATATCCATTCTTATATCTTATATTGGAATGCTTTTTCCCTATGTCCTATTCTAGAAGCATTAAAATACTTTTTACATTTAATTATATAATAGCAGACATCAAAATTATTTTGGTATGTAGCAGAAGGTAGGGTTCCTTTCTTTTCCATGTGGATATACTATTGCAATATAATTTGTTTCAAAACATTTTCTTTCCCCATTGAGTTGAATTGGTGACTAACCAGGTGATATGTATAAATTTATTTGTGACATTCTATTCTATTCATTTGCTCCAAGTGTCTATACTTATTCCAGTCCTACAATATTTTAATTATGATAGCTTTATAGGTATCTCAAAATCAGATAGTGCTGGGTCATTGAACTTTGCACTTCTTATACAGTATTTTTTTTATTATTTGCATTTTTATGTAAACCTTAGAATCAAATCACCAACATATAGATTAATGGAACAGAATAGAAGACCCAAAAATAAACCCACAACTATATGGTCAACTAATCTTTGATAAAGCAGGAAAGAATATCCACTGAAAAAGGATAATCTCTTCAACAAACAGTGTTGGGAAAACTGGAAGCAACATGTGGAAGAATGAAACTAGACCATTTTCTTACACCATCCACAAAAATAAACTCAAAATGGATGAAAGACCTAAATGTGAGACAGGAAACCATCAAAATCCTAGAGAACAGAGGCAATAACCTCTTTGACCTCAGTTATAGCAACTTCTTACTAGGTACATCTCTTGAGACAAGGGAAACAAAAGCAAAATGAACTATTGGGACTTCATCAAGATAAAAAGCTTCTGTACAGTGAAGGAAATAATCAACAAAACTAAAAGGCAACTTTCCGAATGGGAGAAGATCCTTGTAAATGACATATCTAATAAAGGGTTAATATCCAAACTCTAAAGAACTTATAAAACTTAATACCCAAAAAACAAATAATCCAGTTAAGAAGTGGGCAGAAGACATGAATAGACACTTTTCCAAAAAAGACATCCTGATGGTTAACAGTTATGAAAAGATGTGCTCAACATCACTCATCATCAGCGAAATACAAATCAAACTACAATGAGATAACATTTCATACTTGTCAGAATGGCTACACTTAACAACACAAGAAACAACAGATGTTGGTGAGGATGTGGAGAAAGAGGAACACTTTTATACTGTTGGTGGTAATGAAAACTGGTACAGCCATTCTGGAAAACAGCATGGAAGTTTCTCAAAAAGTTAAAAATAGAACTACCCTATGATCTGGCAATTACACTACTAGGTATTTATCTAAAGGATACAAAAACATTGATTCAAAGGGATACATGTACCCTGATGTTTATAGTAGCATTATCAACAATAGCCAAATTATGGAAACAGCCCAAATGTCCATCAATTGATGAATGGATAAAGAAGATGTGGTACGATATTACTCAACCATAAAAAAGAATGAAATCTTGCCATTTGCAATGATGTGGATGAAGCTAGAGTGTATTATGCTAAGCAAAAAAAGAGACAAATACCATATGATTTCACTCATATGTGGAATTAAGAAATAAAACATATTAATATGGGAGGAAAAATAGGAAAGCCAGGAAACAGACTCTTAATTATAGAGAACAAACTGAGGGTTGCTGGAACGGTGGTAGGTAGGGGATGGGTTAAGTAGGTGGTGGGTATTAAGGAGGGCACTGAGTGTTGTTTGTAAGTGATGAATCACTAAATCCTACACCTGAAATTAGTATTATATGTTAACTAACTGGAATTTAAATAAAAATTTGGAAGGAAAAAAATGAAAAAAAAAGAAGCCTGCTGGAATTTTGGGGAGAGTATATTGAATTTACTGATAAGTGTAGGGAGAATCACTTCCTAAATATATGAATTTTTCTATCCATGAAAATATTATATCTCTTCCTTTTATTTAGGTTTTCTCAAATTCAATTTTTACTCTTACATTGGTTTTTAGCTACAACTCTTATTTTATGGTTGCATTATTGATTACAGTATGCATTCTCAACTTATTCAGTGTACATTAAATTCTTATCATGCCATTTCAACTATAATGTAAAAAATTTAAAAGAGTATAACACCATTTATTACTTTCCAAACCACTGAGCTAGTTTTATACAATATCTTACTTTTATATGTGCAATAAACTCCAAAATATTTATTTAGTATTCTATTTTAGTTTATTAGTGCTTATTTTTACACCTGATTTTTCAGTCATTCATACCAAAACAGAATTTTATCTTGGTATTGAATTACATCTTTATTGAGTAAATACATAGAAATGAAATTACCAAGATTTATGGTAGGTTTATATTAAAATATTTAAGAACTACCAAATTATTTTCTAAAGTGTTTGTAGCATTTTAAATTTCTACCAGCATTGTAGGGTTGTTCCTGTTGCTCCACATCCTTGGTAACTTTTATTATAGTCAAGCTTTTAAATCTAAGCCATTCAATTTAGAGTATAATGTTTCCTCCTTGTGCATTTAATTTTGCATTTTCTAAATGACTTATGACATAAAATATTTTTATGACCTTATTTGTCATCTGTGCATCTTCTCTAATTAACAGCCTGTTAAAATCTTTAGCCTGTTTTTAATTAGGTTATTTGACTTATAACTGAGTTAAAGGAGTTCTTTATGTATTCCAGATACATGTGCTTTGTCAGATATAAATTTTGCAAATATTTCCCCTACCCTAAAATTTGTATGTTAATTTTAAAGAATACATTTTTTTCTAATTTTGGAAACATCCAATTCTTTTATCTTTTATTTTATAGTTTGTGGGGCTTTTTGCTGTTGTTATATCTTAAGTCTATATTCAGGTCTATGATACATTTATTTTTATATTTTTTGAGTATTGTTGACAATATTACATTAGTTTTAGGTGTACAATGTAGTGATCCCACAAGATTATACAGTTTGCTGTGTTCACCACAAGTATGGCTACCATCTGTCCCCATACATTGCTATTACAGTATCATTCACTATATTCCTTATGCTGTGCTGTTTATTCACATGATATATTCATTCCATAACTAGAAGTCTATAACTCCCACTCCCCTTCGCCAGTTTTTTCCAACATTCCACTCCTCTGACAACCATCAATTTGTTCTCTGTATTTATAGGTCTGATTCTACTTTTTGTTTGCATATTACTTTTTTAGATTCTACATATGAATGAAATCATATGGTATTTGTCTTTCTCAGTCTGACTTACTTTATTTCACTTAGCATAATGCCCTCTAGGTCCCTCCATGTTGTCTCAAATGGCACAATCTCATTCTCTTTTATGGGTATGTAATATTCCACTGTATATATGTATCACATTTTCCTTATCCACTTGTCTGTTGATGTACACTTAAGTGGCTTCCAGATCTTGGCTATTATAAATAATGCTGCAATAAACGTAGGGGTGCATTTATCTTTTCAAATATATGTTTTTATTATCTTTTTAAAAAATATTTTATTTATTTATTCATAGAGACAGAGAGAGAGAGAGAGAGAGAGAGAGGCAGAGACACAGGCAGAGGGAGAAACAGGCTCTGTGTAGGGAGCCCGACATGGGACTTGATCCCGGGTCTTCGGGATCATGCCCTGGACTGAAGGCAGCATTAAACTGCTGAGCCACCTGGGGCTGTTCATGTTTTTACTTTCTTTGGGTAAATACCCAATAGTGGAATTATTGGATCATATGGTAAATTTTTGTGTATAATGTGAGGCAAAAGCGATAGGCATAAAGATATCCAATTATTCATTTTATTGTTTTCTTTATAATTATTTTAGAGCTTACAATATACTTCTATAATTCATGGTCTATCTTCAAGTGATATTTTACTACTTCATGTCTAGTATAAGAACCTTCATATATTTTACTTCTTCATTTCTTATAATCCCCATAATACATTGTTATATTTTGTTTAAAATAATCAGTTATTTTTAAGTAGACATTTAGAGAAAAATGTTATATATATTCACAAATTTATCATTTCCATGCTTTTCATCTCTTTTTATAGATTCAGATTCCTACCTGATTTCATTTCCCTTTTGTTTAAAGGACTCCTTTTGTCATTTCTTACAATGTTGGTCTGCTCATGATGAAATCTCTCAGGCTTTGTATGTCTGAAAAATAAGTTTTTGAAGGATATTTTCACTAGTAAACAAATTTCAGTTTTTTTTAATCTGTTACTACTTTAAAGATATAGCTATAGAGCTTCCTACCTCATATTTTCCCAAAGGGAAGTCTGCTTCTGTCATTGTATTTTTCTGTGAGATAAATTTTCTATACTCTTAAAAGAGAAAGATGGAAGTTATTGAAGCTTCTCAACTCTAAGATTCCTTTGTTGTTGTTTCCAAGAACTGCTAAAATAATGTGGCTTTTTCCCCCTCTGCTAAGGTCTGAATGTTTATATTTGAAGTTGTAATCCTCAAAGATATTGACATTAGTAAATAGGGTCTTTTGGAGGTAATTAAGTTATGAGACCAAAGCCCTCATGATTGGGATTAGTGCCCTTATGAAAGAGACCTCACAGAGCTCCCTAGCTCCTCACACAATAAGACGTCTGCCACTCAGAAAAGGGCTCTCATTCAGCAGTGCTGGTACTCTGATCTGGGACCTCCAGCCTCTAGAAGAGTGAGAAATAGAATTCTTTTGTTTATAATCTACCCAGTCTGTGGTATCTGATTATAGAAACTTGAATGGACTAAGATACTCTAAGATATGTCCTCTCTGCTCCTTTTCCTCATATTCATCTGAGCCTTAATTTACTTTTCCCTATATTTCCATGACCAGTTCAGATTATACTCCTAGTAGTTTCTCCTCCATAGGGGAGGGCTGAAATATGGTTGGTTTATTTTGAGGATAGAGGCAGAGAGTGTCCTTCACTAACAGATTCTTACATGCTCCCTTTTGAACTTGCTAGAAAACTAAAGCTTATATAGTTTCCTCCTAGTTTTAATGTTGTTCTTAGATTGGCCATCAAGCTTCCCATGCCTAGTGATAATTCTTCATTTTAGAGTTGGTACCTGTTGTCAGTTTGATTTTCAATGTCCTGGCTCTTCCAGCCATCAAAAGTCCCATTACCTTAGTATAATTTCTTCCTCATATTTGATAATACCAATCAATCTGGTTCCACTTCTTTATTTGTCTCTGAAGTGTTTTAGTTTTAAAGGGATGCATTATCAATTTTTATATATAGTAAATATTAGCCATGAGGTATTTGTTTTGTTAATCTAGTTTTTCTATATTTGTGGGGGCGATTTCAGATGATTGTGAATTTTGCAAGTACTACATAAACTTTCCCAGAATTCTCTGACTACAGTTTTAAAATTATATTTTACTTTAGAAAAATTGTACACATGAAATGCTTAAGTGTACTTAATATATAGCCTTATCATACATTTAATGATCCATTTTTGTATGTCTATACATTCCTTGATAATGGAGAAGATATTGTTCTAATTTCTGAGCATTTTACTCTGAACCTAAAAATTGTTCCCATTCTTCATACAAGTAAATCTATACAGAGTTCAAAATTGGTGTTAATGTCAACATGCTCCTTAAGTTGTTACAACAAACCTCTATTATGGACATATGCAAAGATGAATTGGAATAGAGGTTACAGTATGATACAGAATAAGTTTTGAGTCTGATATCTTATATACTTGGTTATATAATATACAATCTGTAGAGTTTGAGGTGTCCCTTTTATAATACAAAAAAGAAACGATTATTTGCTTGCCTGAACTCTAGTGTAACTAGAAATAAGATTTAGATTATTGTGTACAACTCTGAAGTGATTTCCCTCATATTAGACAAATAAAACATAACTACAATAAAAAGAATATACATATATCCATTATTTATATATTTACCCATATATATGTTGCATATATCCATTTATTCTATTTCAAATAAAAAATTAACTGTGTCCTTCTCTTTAGGAATCTGTTAGTTCTTTCTGTCTTATTTTATGTTATAAAATCTGGCTTCTGTTAAAGACCTTTCTCTATAGTGGTCATTTTCTTATCTAAAGCAAAACATTTCCCGCCTCCCCAGGTAACTCTGTTAGTTCATAGAGTATTAAAATACTATGTACATGATTTTCTAGATCTCACCATTAGAAAATATGGGCCATCAGAAAAAACATTCTAGCAATAGAAATAAAGAATATAATCACTGAAATTATATTAGAAATTATCTAATCTAAGTATCTTATTTGACTGATGAATAAAGCCAGGTCAAGTATTTGGCGATAGCAATCTATACCAGGAGGGAGGGGCAAGATGGCAGAAGAGTAGGGTCCCCAAATCACCTGTCTCCACCAAGTTACCTAGAGAACCTTCAAATTAGACTGAAAATCTATGAATTCGGCCTGAGATTTAAAGAGAGAACACCTGGAATGCTACACTGAGAAGAGTTCGCGCTTCTATCAAGGTAGGAAGACGGGGAAAAAGAAATAAAGACACAAAGGCCTCCAAGGGGGAGGGGCCCCGCGAGGAGCCGGGCTGAGGCCGGGGCGAGTGTCCCCAGGACAGGAGAGCCCCGTCCCGGAGACGCAGGAGCTGCACCGACCTTCCCGGGCGGAAAGGGGCTCCCAGGGAGTTGGAGCAGGACCCAGGAGGGGCGGGGATGCCCTCGGGCTCCCTGGGACAGTAACAGACACCTGCGCCCCGGGAGAGTGCGCCGAGCTCCCTAAGGGCTGCAGCGCGCACGGCGGGACCCGGAGCAGCTCGGGGGGCTCGGGCGGCGGCTCCGCGGAGGGGGCTGCGCGGCCCGGGAGCGCGAATCCAACAGCGCAGGCTCCGGAGCACAGGGCGCCGGGACACAGCCCAGGATCCCGTCTCCCCCGGGACAGGCAGAGGCCGGGAGGGCCCAGGACAGCGAGGACGCTCCTGCCCCAGCTGAGCAGATCAGCGGCCCCGCCCCGGAGCCTCCAGGCCCTGCAGACGGAGTTCCTGCCGGAGCTGAATCCAGGTTTCCAGAGCGGCCCCGCCACTAGGGCTGTTGCTCCTGCGGCCTCACGGGGTAAACAACCCCCACCGAGCCCTGCACCAGGCAGGGGCACAGCAGCTCCCCCAACTGCTAACACCTGAAAATCCCACAACAGGCCCCTCCCCCAGAACACCAGCTAGACTGACTGACAACTTCCAGGGGAAGCCAAGGGACTTAAAGTACACAGAATCAGAAGATACTCCCCCGTGGTTCTTTTTTTTTTCTTTTTTTGTTTTGTTTTGCTTTTTGATTTGTTTCCTTCCCCCACCCCCCTTTTTTCTCCTTTCTTTCTTTTTCTTTCTCTTTTTCTTTTTTTTTTCGTTTTTTTTTTCTTCCTTTTTTTCTCTTTCTCTTTTCTTTCCTTCTTTCTCTCTCTCTCTTTTTCTCCTTTTCCCAGTACAACTTGCTTTTGGCCACTCTGCACTGAGCAAAATGACTAGAATGACTCACCTCAAAAGAAAGAATCAGAAACAGTCCTCTCTCCCAGAGTTACAAAATCTGGATTACAATTCAATGTCAGAAAGCCAATTCAGAAGCACTATTATACAGCTACTGGTGGCTCTAGAAAAAAGCATAAAGGACTCAAGAGACTTCATGACTGCAGAATTTAGAGCTAATCAGGCAGAAATTAAAAATCAATTGAATGAGATGCAATCCAAACTAGAAGACCTAACGACGAGGGTTAACGAGGTGGAAGAACGAGTGAGTGACACAGAAGACAAGTTGATAGCAAAGAGGGAAACTGAGGAAAAAAGAGACAAACAATTAAAAGACCATGAAGATAGAATAAGGGAAATAAACGACAGCCTGAGGAAGAAAAACCTACGTTTAATTGGTGTTCCCCAGGGTGCCGAAAGGGACAGAGGGCCAGAATATGTATTTGAACAAATTCTAGCTGAAAACTTTCCTAATCTGGGAAGGGAAACAGGCATTCAGATCCAGGAAATAGAGAGATCCCCCCCTAAAATCAATAAAAACCGTTCAACACCTCGACATTTAATAGTGAAGCTTGCAAATTCCAAAGATAAAGAGAAGATCCTTAAAGCAGCAAGAGACAAGAAATCCCTGACTTTTATGGGGAGGAGTATTAGAGTAACAGCAGACCTCTCCACAGAGACCTGGCAGGCCAGAAAGGGCAGACAAGATATATTCAGGGTCCTAAATGAGAAGAACATGCAACCAAGAATACTTTATCCAGCAAGGCTCTCATTCAAAATGGAAGGAGAGATAAAGAGCTTCCAAGACAGGCAGCAACTGAAAGAATATATGACTTCTAAACCAGCTCTGCAAGAAATTTTAAGGGGGACTCTTAAAATTCCCCTTTAAGAAGAAGTTCAGTGGAACATTCCGCAAAAACAAGGACTGAATAGACATCATGATGACACTAAATTCATATCACTCAATAGTAACTCTGAATGTGAAGGGGCTTAATGACCCCATCAAAAGGTGCAGGGTTTCAGACTGGATAAAAAAGCAGGACCCATATATTTGCAGTCTACAACAGACTCATTTTAGACAGAAGGACACCTACAGCCTGAAAATAAAAAGTTGGAGAACCATTTACCATTTGAATGGTCCTCAAAAGAAAGCAGGAGTAGCCATCCTTATATCAGATAAACTAAAATTTACCCCAAAGACTGTAGTGAGAGAGGAAGAGGGACACTATCTCATACTTAAAGGATCTATTCAACAAGAGGACTTAACAATCCTCAATATATATGCCCCGAATGTGGGAGCTGCCAAATATATAAATCAATTATTAACCAAAGTGAAGAAATACTTAGATAATAATACACTTATACTTGGTGACTTCAATCTAGCTCTTTCTATACTCGATAGGTCTTCTAAGCACAACATCTCCAAAGAAACGAGAGCTTTAAATGATACACTGGACCAGATGGATTTCACAGATATCTACAGAACTTTACATCCAAACTCAGCTGAATACACATTCTTCTCAAGTGCACATGGAACTTTCTCCAGAATAGACCACATATTGGGTCACAAATCGGGTCTGAACTGATACCAAAATATTGGGATCGTCCCCTGCATATTCTCAGACCATAATGGCTTGAAATTAGAACTAAATCACAACAAGAAGTTTGGAAGGACCTCAAACACGTGGAGGTTAAGGACCATCCTGCTAAAAGATGAAAGGGTCAACCAGGAAATTAAGGAAGAATTAAAAACATTCATGGAGACTAATGAGAATGAAGATACAACCATCCAAAATCTTTGGGATGCAGCAAAAGCAGTCCTTAGGGGGAAATACATCGCAATACAAGCATCCATTCAAAAACTGGAAAGAACTCAAATACAAAAGCTAACCTTACACATAAAGGAGCTAGAGAAAAAACAGCAAATAGATCCTACACCCAAGAGAAGAAGGGAGTTAATAAAGATTCGAGCTGAACTCAACGAAATCGAGACCAGAAGAACTGTGGAACAGATCAACAGAACCAGGAGTTGGTTCTTTGAAAGAATTAATAAGATAGATAAACCATTAGCCAGCCTTATTAAAAAGAAGAGAGAGAAGACGCAAATTAATATAATCATGAATGAGAAAGGAGAGATCACTACCAACACCAAGGAAATACAAACGATTTTAAAAACATATTATGAACAGCTATACGCCAATAAATTAGGCAATCTAGGAGAAATGGACGCATTCTTGGAAAGCCACAAACTACCAAAACTGGAACAGGAAGAAATAGAAAACCTAAACAGGCCAATAACCAGGGAGGAAATTGAAGCAGTCATCAAAAACCTCCCAAGACACAAGAGTCCAGGGCCAGATGGCTTCCCAGGGGAATTCTATCAAACGTTTAAAGAAGAAACCATACCTATTCTAAAGCTATTTGGAAAGATAGAAAGAGATGGAGTACTTCCAAATTCGTTCTATGAGGCCAGCATCACCTTAATTCCAAAGCCAGACAAAGACCCCACCAAAAAGGAGAATTACAGACCAATATCCCTGATGAACATGGATGCAAAAATTCTCAACAAGATACTGGCCAATAGGATCCAACAGTACATTGAGAAAATTATTCACCATGATCAAGTAGGATTTATCCCCGGGATGCAAGGCTGGTTCAACACTCGTAAAACAATCCATGTGATTCATCATATCAGCAAGAGAAAAACCAAGAACCATATGATCCTCTCATTGGATGCAGAGAAAGCATTTGACAAAATACAGCATCCATTCCTGATCAAAACTCTTCAGAGTGTAGGGATAGAGGGAACATTCCTCGACATCTTAAAAGCCATCTATGAAAAGCCCACAGCAAATATCATTCTCAATGGGGAAGCACTGGGAGCCTTTCCCCTAAGATCAGGAACAAGACAGGGATGTCCACTCTCACCACTGCTGTTCAACATAGTACTGGAAGTCCTAGCCTCAGCAATCAGACAACAAAAAGACATTAAAGGCATTCAAATTGGCAAAGAAGAAGTCAAACTCTCCCTCTTCGCCGATGACATGATACTCTACATAGAAAACCCAAAAGTCTCCACCCCAAGATTGCTAGAACTCATACAGCAATTCGGTAGCGTGGCAGGATACAAAATCAATGCCCAGAAGTCAGTGGCATTTCTATACACTAACAATGAGACTGAAGAAAGAGAAATTAAGGAGTCAATCCCATTGACAATTGCACCCAAAAGCATAAGATACCTAGGAATAAACCTAACCAAAGAGGTAAAGGATCTATACCCTCAAAACTATAAAACACTTCTGAAAGAAATTGAGGAAGACACAAAGAGATGGAAAAATATTCCATGCTCATTGATTGGCAGAATTAATAATGTGAAAATGTCAATGTTACCCAGGGCAATATACACGTTTAATACAATCCCTATCAAAATACCATGGACTTTCTTCAGAGAGTTAGAACAAATTATTTTAAGATTTGTGTGGAATCAGAAAAGACCCCGAATAGCCAGGGGAATTTTAAAAAAGAAAACCATATCTGGGGGCATCACAATGCCAGATTTCAGGTTGTACTACAAAGCTGTGGTCATCAAGACAGTGTGGTACTGGCACAAAAACAGACGCATAGATCAGTGGAACAGAATAGAGAATCCAGAAGTTGACCCTGAACTTTATGGGCAACTAATATTCGATAAAGGAGGAAAGACTATCCATTGGAAGAAAGACAGTCTCTTCAATAAATGGTGCTGGGAAAATTGGACATCCACATGCAGAAGAATGAAACTAGACCACTCTCTTTCACCATACACAAAGATAAACTCAAAATGGATGAAAGATCTAAATGTGAGACAAGATTCCATCAAAATCCTAGAGAAGAACACAGGCAACACCCTTTTTGAACTCGGCCATAGTAACTTCTTGCAAGATACATCCACGAAGGCAAAAGAAACAAAAGCAAAAATGAACTATTGGGACTTCATCAAGATAAGAAGCTTTTGCACAGCAAAGGATACAGTCAACAAAACTCAAAGACAACCTACAGAATGGGAGAAGATATTTGCAAATGACATACCAGATAAAGGGCTAGCTTCCAAGATCTATAAAGAACTTATTAAACTCAACACCAAAGAAACAAACCATCCAATCATGAAATGGGCAAAAGACATGAACAGAAATTTCACAGAGGAAGACATAGACATGGCCAACATGCATATGAGAAAATGCTCTGCATCACTTGCCATCAGGGAAATACAAATCAAAACCACAATGAGATACCACCTCACACCAGTGAGAATGGGGCAAATTAACAAGGCAGGAAACCACAAATGTTGGAGAGGATGCGGAGAAAAGGGAACCCTCTTACACTGTTGGTGGGAATGTGAACTGGTGCAGCCACTCTGGAAAACTGTGTGGAGGTTCCTCAAACAGTTAAAAATATACCTGCCCTACGACCCAGCAATTGCACTGTTGGGGATTTACCCCAAAGATACAAATGCAATGAAACGCCGGGACACCTGCACCCCGATGTTTATAGCAGCAATGGCCACGATAGCCAAACTGTGGAAGGAGCCTCGGTGTCCAATGAAAGATGAATGGATAAAGAAGATGTGGTTTATGTATACAATGGAATATTACTCAGCTATTAGAAATTACAAATACCCACCATTTGCTTCAACGTGGATGGAACTGAGGGTATTATGCTGAGTGAAGTAAGTCAGTCGGTGAAGGACAAACATTATATGTTCTCATTCATTTGGGGAATATAAATAATAGTGAAAGGGAATATAAGGGAAGGGAGAAGAAATGTGTGGGAAATATTAGAAGGGGAGACAGAATGTAAAGACTGCTAACTCTGGGAAACGAACTAGGGGTGGTGGAAGGGGAGAAGGGCGGGGGGTGGGAGTGAATGGGTGATGGGCACTGGGGGTTATTCTGTATGTTAGTAAATTGAACACCAATAAAAAATAAATTAAAAAAAAAAGAACCAGGAAAAAAAGAAGAAAAAAAAAAAAAGAAAAAGAAAAAAAAAAATCTATACCAGAAGTTAGTCTTCCTCATGTTTGCCCACAGCTCTTTGAACTATGTTAGGCCACCTTCCCATTCATATACTGACATCCTCTTTGGATATCTCAACCTCTGTTTCATCTCTCAAAACTTTACTTCAAATACATAATTTGTAATTTTTAGGACCACACACCTGTAACTCCCTTTATAATATATATATTTCAGAGAGCTATTGAGCATAAACAAACAAGCAAGAAGCCTATACAAAATGCAACACAAATTTAATCTTCTCATAGACTACTTACCCCTGTTTTTGCCTTTAAAAGTATTCTTATATAATTGCAATATTGGATTTACATTTATCAGAATGCAAAGTAAATGCCATTAAATTATATTTTACATGTGGAGGGTTAATTATTACTGTATTATTATGTAAAGTTAAAATAAAATTATACTTCTGAGATGGATGTAGGCTTAATCTAACTTCTCAAATGTGTTTATGTACACAAGAATACGTATTGATAGTTTTCTGAAATATTAAAAAGCAAATGATTATTCAGTTGCAAGAGCAAGGAGATTGCTGTCATTTTTCAAACTCAGTGTTCTACCATGAAAGCTCTGCAACTAATTTTAAAAACCAGGCAATATAAATTCAAGTACATTGGCTGGTAGGTGCTATCAACCAGTGAACCAGCTTATTATGATTGTCAAACTATAATTGCCAATTTATTCCCACCAGATACTCCCCAATATCATGTTATTTGCACATCTGTTGATAAATAACCACTCAACCATCGTTTTAGGACATTAGTCTACCAGGTGGTATAAAATCCTGATACAAGGTAATTTTTTTAAGGACACATTAGAACTACAATTTCCAAAGCTGCCATTTGTTTTAATTCTATGTTTTGGCATTCAATGTAGTTTCATGTTGTGAAAAACAGATTGTAGCCATTTTGTCACTGTCTCTGCCTGGCAAGTGTCAACATTATTGTATCAGCAAATAACTATTTGGAATCTGTTTCATGATGGTAGTGATAACATTATAATCAGACTGTGTTGGAAATATTTTGAAAAATCATTTATATCCACTAGACTTTGAGCTAAACCTCAGACGCTTTAATATGCCCCTATATTTAATGTTTATTTTATTTTATTTTATTTTATTTTATTTTATTTTATTTTATTATTTAGAGAGAGAGAAAATGCATGCATGAGTGCAGGAGTGGGCAGAGAGAGGCAGAGGGAAAGGAAATCTCAAGCTGACTCTGCCCAGAGTGAGAGCCCAACAAGGGATCAATCCCACAACCCCAAGATCAGACCTGGGCCAAAACCAAGAGGTGGACGTTTAACCAATTAAGCCAATTAAGAGGCAATTTAATTTCTAAAAATTTAAAAAGTGATTTCTAGCAATATTAATATTATACCCAGTTTGTAGAAAAGACAGAATGATTTGTACCTTACCGAAACTCATGGTAAAATAGCAATGGAAATAGAGATAATACATGTAAAGTATCTAGCATTTGAACCCAAGTCTTTGTTGTTCAGTTCCTCTTTTCATTCAAGCAAACTGCTCCTCTAGAATATCTTCCCTAAGGGGACTGAATATCTTCTGTGGCTATGTATACACAGGGCTACAAGTCTTATCGTTGGGTCAGCTGAAGTATCCAGTGAGTTCCTTCAAATAAATGGATGTTCCCCATCAAATTTGACATTATTCAGATCTCAGTTTAGACTCATTCCTTGGAAGCCATATCTTACCCTTCAAAACTAGCTATAATTCATCATTACACATCATACTTTAATCAATATTATTTTCCAGCATTTGTAATTCTTGTTTGTTGTTTGCTCAACTGAATTGTGTGCGACTAAAAGGTAGGCAAATTTTGTTTCCCTTATTCATCCCATATCCCTAATACCTAACATTATTCCTGGTACATAGTAGATGCTAATATATATATTACATATGTATATATGTATATGTATGCATAGATATATGTGTTCATGAGTATATAAACATATGTGCTTAATGAATGAATTTAGTTAACTTTTGATAATATTATTAGACAGGAATGGCTCTAAAGTTTAATATGCCTAATTTCTGTTAAGATTGGTTATGAATTGAATTGATTCATATTTCCTAAGAATAATCTGTTCTGTTTCTACTTCTATTATAAGCCAATAGGTGGAAGGGCAGATACAGGCAATGAATAACATCGTCCTGCAATGGGGGATCCCTGGGTGGCTCAGTGGTTTAGTGCCGGCCTTTGGCCCAGGATGTGATCTTGGAGTCCTAGGGTCAAGTCCTGCGTCGAGCTCCCTGCATAGAGCCTGCTTCTCCCTCTGCCTGTGTCTCTACCTCTATCTCTGTGTCTCTCATGAATAAATAAATAAAATCTTTTTAAAAAATTGTCCTGCCAGTGGTACAGATATTCACTCAATATTCAGGGATTACAAATTTAAGATCTAAGAGAACATCCTTAAAGCAGCAAGAGACAAGAAATCTCTTTTAAGGGGAGAAATATTAGATTAACAGCAGACCTCTCCACAGAGACCTGGCAGGCCAGAAAGGGATGGCAGGATATATTGAAGGTCCTAAATGACAAGAATGTAGCCAAGAATACTTTATGCAGCAATGCTCTCATTCAGAATAGAAGAAGAGATAAGAGCTTCCAAGATAGGCAGGAACTGAAAGAATATGTGACCACCAAACCAGCTCTGCAAGAAATTTTAAGGGGGACTCTTAAAATTCCTCTTTAAGAGGAAGTCCAAGGAAACAATCCACAAAAACAGGGACTGAGTAGGTAACAAGATGACACTAAATTCATATCTTTCAAAAGTAACTTTGAATGTGAATGGGCTTAATGACCCCATCAAAAGGTGCAGGGTTTCAGACTGGATAAAAAAGCAAGACCCATAATTTGCTGTCTACAAGAGACTCATTTTAGACATAAGGGCACCTACGGCCTGAAAATAAAAGGTTGGAGAACAATGTACCATTCAAATGGTCCTCAAAGAACAGGGGTAGCCAGCCTCATATCACATAAACTAAAGTTTATCCCAAAGACTGTACTGAGAGATGAAGAGGGACACTATATCATACTTAAAGGATCTATCCAACAAGTGGACTTAACAATCCTCAATATATATGCCCCGAATGTGGGAACTGTCAAGTATATCAATCAATTAATAACCAAAGTTAAGACATTAGATAATAATACACTTATACTTGGTGACTTCAATGTAGTGCCTTCTACAATCGACAGGTATTCCAAGTACAACATCTCCAAAGAAACGAGAGCTTTAAATGATACACTGGACCAGATGGATTTCACAGATATTTACAGAACTTTACATCCAAACTCAACTGAATACACATTCTTCTCAAGTGCACATGGAACTTTCTCCAGAATAGACCACATACTGAGTCACAAATCAGGTCTTAACTGATGCCAAAAGATTGAGATTGTCCCCTTCGTGCTTTCAGACCATAATGCTTTGAAATTAGAACTAAATCACAAGAAGAAGTTTGGAAGGATTTCAAACACGTGGAGGTTAAGGATCATCCTGCTAAAAGATGAAAGGGTCAACCAGGAAATTAAGGAAGAATTAAAAAGATTCATGGAAACTAATGACAATGAAGATACAACCATTCAAAATCTTTGGGAAACAGCAAAAGCAGTCCTGAGGGGGAAATACATCGCAATACAAGCATCCATCCAAAACCTGGAAAGAACTCAAATACAAAAGCTAACCTTACACCTAAAGGAGCTAGAGAAAAAACAGCAAATAGATCCTACACCCAGCAGAAGAGAGTTAATAAAGATTCGAGCAGAACTCAATGAAATAGAGACCAGAAGAACTGTGGAACAGATTAACAAAACCAGGAGTTGGTTCTTTGAAAGAATTAATAAGGTAGATAAACCATTAACCAGCCTTATTAAAATAAGAGAGAAAAGACTCAAATTAATAAAATCACGAATGAGAAAGGAGAGATCACCACCAACACCAAGGAAATACAAACGATTTTAAAACCATATTATGAGCAGCTATATGCCAATGAATTAGGCAATCTAGAAGAAATGGACGCATTTCTGGAAAACCACAAACTACCAAAACTGGAACAGGAAGAAATAGAAAACCTGAACAGGCCAATAACCAGGGAGGAAATTGAAGCAGTCATCAAAAACCTCCCAAGACATAAAAGTCCAGGGCCAGATGGCTTCCCTGGGGAATTCTATCAAACGTTTAAAGAAGAAACCATACCTATTCTACTAAAGCTGTTCAGAAAGATAGAAAGAGATGGAATACTTCCAAACTTGTTCCATGAGGCCACCATCACCTTAATTCCAAAACCAGGCAAAGACCCCACTAAAAACAATAATTATAGACCAATATCCCTGATGACATGGATTCAAATTCTCAACAAGATACTAGCCAATAGGATCCAAAAATACATTAAGAAGATTATTCACCATGACCAAGTAGGATTTATCCTCAGGATGGAAGGATGGTTCAACACTCGTAAAACAATCAATGTGATTGATCACATCAGCAAAGGAAAAACAAGAACCATATGATCCTCTCAATAGCTGCAGAGAAAGCATTTGACAAAATACAGCATCCATTCCTGATCAAAACTCTTCAGAGTGTACGGATAGAGGGAACATTCCTCAGCATCTTAAAAGCCATCTATGAAAAGCTGACAGCAAATATCATTCTCAATGGGGAAGCACTGGGAGCCTTTCCCCTAAGATCAGGAACAAGACAGGGATGTCCACTCTCACCACTGCTATTCATCATAGTACTAGAAGTCCTAGCCTCAGCAATCAGACGACAAAAAGAAATAAAAGGCATTCAAATTGGCAAAGAGGCATCAAACTCTCCCTCTTCACAGATGACATGATACTCTACATAGAAAACCCAAAAGTCTCCACCCCAAGATTGCTAGAACTCATGCAGCAATTAGGTAGCATGGCAGGATACAAAATCAATGCCCAGAAGTCAGTGGCATTTCTATACACTAACAATGAGACTGAAGAAAGAGAAATTAAGGAGTCAATCCCATTTACAATGGCACCCAAAAGCATAAGATACCTAGGAATAAACCTAACCAAAGAGGTAAAGGATCTATACACTAAAAGCTATAGAACACTCTGAAAGAAATTGAGGATGACACAAAGAGATGGAAAAATATTCCATGCTCATGGATTGGAAGAATTGATATTGTGAAAATGTCAATGTTACCCAGGGCAATGTACACGTTTAATGTAATCCCTATCAAAATACCATGGACTTTCTTCAGAAAGTTGGAACAAATCATCTTAAGATTTGTATGGAATCAGAAAAGATCCCGAGGGGATCCCTGGGTGGTGCAGCGGTTTGGCGCCTGCCTTTGGCCCAGGGCGCGATCCTGGAGACCCGGGATCGAATCCCACATCAGGCTCCCGGTGCATGGAGCCTGCTTCTCCCTCTGCCTATGTCTCTGCCTCTCTCTCTCTCTCTCTGTGACTATCATAAATAAATAAAAATTAAAAAAAGAATTTAAAAAAAATAAATAAAAAAAAGAAAAGATCCCGAATATCCAGGGGAATACTAAAAAAGAAAACCATAGCTGGGGGCATCACAATGCCAGATTTCAGATTGTACTACAAAGCTGTGGTCATCAAGACAGTGTGGTACTGGCACAAAAACAGACACATAGATCAATGGAACAGAATAGAGAATCCAGAAGTGGACCCTCAACATTATGATCAACTAATATTCGATAAAGGAGGAAAGACTATCCACTGGAAAAAAGACAGTCTCTTCAATAAATCCTGCTGGGAAAATTGGACATCCACATGCAGAAGAATGAAACGAGACCACTCTCTTACACCATACACAAAGATAAACTCAAAATGGATGAAAGATCTTAATGTGAGACAAGATTCCATCAAAATCCTAAAGGAGAACACAGGCAACACCCTTTGTGAACTTGGCCACAGTAACTTCTTGCAAGATACATCCACGAAGGCAAGACAAACAAAAGCAAAAATGAACTATTAGAACTCCATCAAGATAATAAGCTTTTGCACAGCAAAAGAAACAGTCAACAAAACTAAAAGACAACCTACAAAAATAAATAAATAAATAATAAATAAATAAATAAAAAATAAAAATAAAAGACAACCTACAGAATGGGAGAAGATATTTGCAAATGACTTATCAGATAAAGGGCTAGTATTGAAGATCTATAAAGAACTTATTAAACTTAACAGCAAGGAAACAAACAATCCAGTCATGAAATGGGCAAAAGACATGAAGAGAAATCTCACAGAGGAAGACATAGACATGGCCAGCAAGCACATGAGAAAATGCTCTGCATCACTTGCCATCAGGGAAATACAAATCAAAACCACAATGAGATACCACCTCACACCAGTGAGAATGGGGAAAATTAACAAGGCAGGAAACAAGAAATGTTGGGGAGGATGGGGAAAGGGGAGCCCTCTGGCACTGTTGGTGGGAATGTGAACTGGTGCAGCCACTTGGAAAACTGTGTGGAGGTTCCTCAAAGAGTTAAAAATAGACCTGCCCTACGACCCAGCAATTGCACTGGGGATTTACCCCAAAGATACAGATGCAGTGAAACACCAGAACACCTGGGCCCTGATGTTTATAGCAGCAATGTCCGCAATAGCCAAACTGTGGAAGGAGCCTCAGCGTCCATCAAAAGATAAAGAAGATGTGGTCTATGTATACAATGGAATATTACTCAGCCATTAGAAACAACAAATACCCACCATTTGCTTCGACGTGGATGGAACTGGAGGGTATTATGCTGAGTGAAATAAGTCAATCAGAGAAGGACAAACACAATAGGTCTCTTTCATTTGGGGAATATAAAAAATAGTGAAAAGGATTAAAGTGTATTGTAAAAAATGAGTGGGAAATATCAGAAAGGGAGACAGAACATGAGAGACTCCTAACTCTGGGAAACGAACATGGGAGTTGGGCGGGGGGTGGGGGTGACTGGGTGACAGGCACTGAGGGGTCGCTTGATGGGATGAGCACTGGGTGTTATTCTATATGTTGGCAAATTGAACACCAATAAAAATAAATGAAAAAAATTCAAATTTAAGATCTAATCATTTGTGAAATCTAAGTCAATGATTTCATTGTAGTCTGATTAGGTATTTTGGTGATTAATGATTTTCAGAAATCTGCCATAACACAAAGCTAGCTAGCTGCATTTTCTTATAGGGCCACTGATTCCCCTGTAACCACATCTAGCCGTCTAAAGATTCTTGGACAAAGACTATGGAAGATTCTAAATGAAAATCAATTCTCAAAAAAAAAAAAAAAAAAAAGAAAATCAATTCTCATCACTGATTATCCAGCTCAGAGCACCTCTTTAAATGTTGACTGGCTGATTATTACAGATGGGGGCTACAGATTAATTAGGGTATAGCTCCAAAGTTATGAGAGAAAGCCAGAAAACTATCTTCCTCCAAACCTTATAAAGACTAGGATCAACACAAAATTGACTAGATTGATCATATGTAGAAGTCTTCCACTATATGAAATGAATTGTAAATTCATTGTAAATGTATATATCTAATGATATAATATTAAACATTGTAACAGGTGTGTGTGTGTGTGTGTGTGTGTGTGTACACTTTTGAGAAACTGAACTCCTCAAATTTGAGGAGTAAATGTTATTTTTACTAGGATTGTAAATGTTATTTTTACTAGGATTGCTCCTAGAGCTTGATCTTTACCACTGTCACTCCACCTCATCGAGGAATAAAATATAAAGAGGGCATGTGATATGATGAGCACTGGGTGTTATATGCAACTGATAAATTATTGAACACTGTGTCTGAAACTAATGATGTACTATATGTTGGCTAATTGAATTAATTTTTTTAAAAAGTAAAGGAGTAAAATAAAAATATCCTTCAACAGTATAACACATATTGCTATAAAACTTTGATGTTAGAGATGTCTGCAGAGCTTAGGAAAAGCAAATCCAAATATTAAGACTAAATTAATGTCTATCCAACCCTGTTCAGTTAAGTGACAAGCTGTATTCAGTAGATGTGATTCTTTTAAAGATTTTATTTACTTGAGAGATAAAGAGAGGCAGGAGTGGGGGTAGGAGGAGGCAGAGGCAGAGAAAGAAGCAGGCTCAGGGAGCCCAAGGCAGAGCTCGACCCCAGACCCTGGGATCATGACCTGAGCCAAAGGCAGATGCTTCACCAACTGAGCCACTCAGGTGCCTCAGTAGATAAGATTTTTATGTATACATACCTACAGAAAGTATTCTTTACAGTGAAATAGGCAAAATCTTCTGGGGTTACCACCACCTGCGTTAACTATCCATAGAAGATCTTTCAACTCCTGTTGAATCATGTACTTGATGCCAAAAGAATGGTATACAACAGATAATGGGGATTACCAGGAATATCATGTCTGCCCATTTTCTTTTCTTAAATGTACCTTTGAGTGTACCAATCCATTTTAAGCAGTCAGGAGATGTGATGCAGGAAGAGATTTCAACAGTTTTTCTTTATCAACAATATATTTGTATATGACAGTTTAGATAATAATGCAATTGGATGGTTTGACCTAGGTGGCTATAGCTTTTTCATTTTCCTTCCTGCTTTCCAAACACCACTTTACAAAAGAGAACTTGAAAAAGAAATATTTGCTGTTGATTATAAGGGAAAAAAGGCCTTTTATAAAAATGTCCCTTTTTGTGTTCATTTCTCTTCCTTACTCAAACTCCAATTTTCCTCATAGAATAACTATGGTCTGCTGTCAAATCTGCTTATTAATTTAAAATATCCAAAGAGCCTCTAGGTACACAGTACAAAGATTAAAATATAAATTAATAGAAAAAATCATAAAAGAAGCTGTTCCCTGTTTCTCTGAGCCTTATTCCTGCCATCCATTTGTGGGTACTCTCATGTCTCTTTGTTTCCTAGTATTGCAGGAATTTTCAGGGGCAAAATTGAAAACTCTACCCCAAATATTTCCAAAGGCACATGCATACTATTTAAATAGTAAGAAGTATTTATGCAGTATTTTCTGTAGAAAAAATGCCCCTAAATTTCACATTGCATATTTTGTAGTTCTTGACTTGTATAAAGCTGGCATTATAGATGGACAAGACCTACCAGGTGGTAAAATTTGAGGATTTCAGTTTCTCAAAAGTGTACACACACACACACACCTGTTACAATGTTTAATATTATATCATTAGATATACATTCTTTTGAATTTTAAACACATTTCTATCTTCTAAGTTCTTCTATTTAAATAATACATCTGAGAAGAATAACTAAAACCCCGGTATCTCCCATTTATAATTTTTTGTGAAAGCTTTATATATATATATATGTATTATATATATGTGTGTGTTAAGTACATATATATCTATATGATTATATTTGTTCAATGAAATATTGGTAAAAACTTTACATATTTAGTAAATTATTGGAGCAGAGAGAAGCTTTAGAGATCCCCTAATTTAAATTCTTAATTTAAATTCTTCACATTATAGAGGAAGAAATAGCAAGAGGGAGTGGCTTGAATCCAAGATCAGTATTTACTCCTCTAGACAAATCTGATCTTGTCATTGTGTTGGTGTTGGTACAAACTTACTAAGTAAAGTTCTTCATATGACAGAAAAATGTATATCCCTTCTTCTTAATAGCATAAACCATATGCTCTGACATAAACCTGATTTCCTGGACTTCTAAAGCACAGAGTAGGCAAAAGTATGAAGACAAGATATACAATTTACCACATAAGTTTAGAGAAGGTAAATGCCTTATTGTTAACACACATTGAAAACTCACTTATGGGACACCTGAGTGGCTCAGTCAGTTAAGCATCTGACTTTGGCTCAGGTCATGATTTCAGGGTCCTGAGATCGAGCCCTGTGTCCAGCTCCCTGCTCAGCAGGGAGTCTGCTTTTCCCTCTCCCTCTGCCCCTCCTTTCACTTGTGCTCATCTCTCTCTCTCTCTCTCTCTCTCAAATAAATAAATAAATAAATAAATAAAATCTTAAAAAAAGAAAACTCATTTACGCTAAAAATGATGTTCATGGTGAAAGGTTAGGCATTGTGCACAGTGGTAAAAGTTGTTTTGCAATATCTCACTAATCTTTCTTGTCTCCAGCTTTATTGAGGTGTAATTGAAAAGTAAAATTGTATATATTTAAGTGTACAACATGATGATCTGGCATATGTATATATTATGAAATGATTACCACATCAAGTTACTTAACATATTATCTATCACCTCACACAGTAACCTTTTGCATGCGTAGGGGGATGAGAATGTCTAAGATCTACTCTCGGGGATCACTGGGTGGCTCAGCAGTTTAACACCTGCCTTCAGCCCAGGGTGTGATCTTGGAGACCCAGGATCAAATCCCACATCGGGCTCCCCGCATGGAGCCTGCTTCTCCCTCTGCCTATGTCTCTGCCTCTCTCTCTGTGTCTCTCATGAATAAATAAATAAAATCTTTAAAAAATCTACTCTCTTAGCAAATTTCAACTGTATAATATGGTATAATTAACTATAGTAACCATGATATACATTAGATATCCAGAACTTACTCATATTATAAATGAAAGTTTATACCCTTTGACAAAGATCTGCCTGTTTCCATGACTGCCCTGTAGCCCTTATCAACCACCATTCTACTCTCTGTTTCTATGAGTCAGACTTCAACAAGTTTTTTTAGGTTCAACATGTAAGTGAGACCATACAGTATTTTCTTTCTCTGCCTTATTTCCCTTACCATAATATCCTCCATGTTCATCTATGTTGTCAGAAAGGGCAGGATTTCCTTCAGTTTTATGGCTGAATAATATTCCATTATATATTCTTTTCTTAAGATTTTTAAATTTTTGATTCCCTTATAGTTAACATACAGTGTTATGTTAGTTTCAGATACACAATAATGATTCTTCAATTCTGTATGTTACTCAGTGCTCATCATGATAACTGCATGCTTTAATCCCTATCACCTATTTTATCCATCTTGCACCACCCTTCCCTCTGGTAACCATCAGTTTGTTCTTTATAGTTAAGGTTATGTTTCATGGTTTATCTCTCTCTTTTCTTTCCTTTCTTTCTTTCTTTGGTCATGCTGACAGGTATGAGGTGATATCTCATTGTGGTTTGGATTTGCATTTTATTGAGGATAAGTGATGTTGAGTATCTTTTTATGTGTCTTTTGGCCATCTGTAAGTCTTTGGAGGAATGTCTGTCTATGTCTTCTGCCCATTTTTTAATTGGGTTTTTTGGTTTTTGGTGTGGTTGTATAAGTTTTTATATACTTTGGATACCAATCCTTTACCAGATATGTTGTTTACAAATACCTTTTCCCATTCTGTAAGTTTCCTTTTAGTTTTAGTGATTGTTTCCTTCATTGTGTGGAAGCTTTTTATTTTTATGTAGTCCCAAAGGTTTATTTTTATTTTTGTTTTCCTTATATCCGGAGACATATCAAGAAAAATGTTACTATGGCCAATGTCAGAGACATTACTGCCTGTGCTCTCTTCTAGGATATTTATGGTTTCAGGGTTCCCATTTAGATCTTTAATCCATTTTGAACTTGTTTTTGTGTATGGTATAAGAAACTGGTCTAGTTTCATTCTTCTGCATATTTGTCCAAACCTGTCCAAAACTGTCTGCAGTTTTCCAAAAACTGTGAAGTTGAAGAGACTGTCTTTTTCCCTTTGGACATTCTTTCCTGCTTTGTCAAAGATTAGTTAACCATACAGTTGTGGGTCCATCTCTGGGCTTTCTGTTCTGTTCCATTGATTTATGTGTCTATTTTTGTACCAGTACCATACTGTCTTGATGACTACAACTTTGTAATATAGTTTGAAGTCTGGAATTGTTATGTCTCCAGCTTTGCTTTTCTTTTTCAAGATTGCTTTGGCTATTCAGGGTCTTTTGTGGTTACATACAAATTTTAGCATTGTTCTAGCTCTGTGAAGAATTCTGTTGGTATTTTAATGGGGATTGCATTGAATGTGTAGATTGCTTTGGGTAGTATGACATTTTAACAATATTCTTCCAATCCATGACCATGGAATGACTTTCCATTTCTTTGTTTCCTCTTCAATTTCATTCATCAGTATTCTGTAGTTTTCAGAGTATGGATCTTTTATCTCTTTGGTTAGGTTTATTCCTATATATCTTGTTTTTTGTGCAGTTGTAAATGGGATGGATTACTTAATTTTTCTTTCTGCTGCTTCATTATTGGTGTATAGAAATGCAAAAGATATCTGTACATTGATTTTGTGTCCTGCAACTTTGCTGAACTCATGTATCAGTTTTAGCAATTTTTTGGTGGTGTCTTTTGGGTTTTCTACATAAAGTATCATGCTGTCTATAAATAGTGAAAGTTTGATTTCTTGCTTGCTGATTTATATTCTTTTTATTTCTTTTTATTATCTGATTTCTGAGGCTAGGACTTCCAGTACTATGTTAAATAAAAGTGGTAAGAGTGGACATCCCTGTCTTGTTCTAAATTGTAGAGGGTAAGCTGTCAGTTTTTCCCCATTGAGGATGATATTAGATGTGGGTCTTTCATATATGGCCTTTATGATGTTGAGGTATGTTCCCTCTATCCCTATTTGTTGCGGGTTTTTATCAAGAAAGGATGCTATATTTTGGCAAATGCTTTTTCTGCATCTATTGATTGGATCATTTGGTTTTAATATTTTCTTTTATTAATGTGATCAAATTGATTGATTTGTGATTATGGAATTACCCCTACAGTCTAGGAATAATTTCCACTTCGTTGTGGTGAATTATTCTTTTAATGTACTATTAGATTCAATTTGCTAGTATTTTGTTGGGAACTTTTACATACCTGTTTATCAGGGATATTGGCCCATAATTCTTCTTTTTAGAGGGGCCTTTGGTTTTGGAATCAAGGGCATGCTGGCTTCGTAGAATGAGTCTGGAAGTTTTCCTTCCATTTCTATTTTTTGGAACAGTTTGAGAAGAATAGATATTAACTCTTTTTTAACTGTCTGGTAGAATTGCCCTGGAAGCTTCTGACCCTAGAATTTTGTTTGTTGGAAGATTTCTGATGACTAATTCAATATCCTTGCTGGTTATTGGTCTGCTTGAGCTTTTTATTTCCTCCTATTTCAGTTTTGGTAGTTTGTATGTTTCTAGGAATTTATTCTTTCCAGACTTCCTAGTTTGCTGGCATATAATTTTTCATAGTATTCTCTTATAATGGTTTATACTTCTGTGGTCCTGGTTGTGATCTCTCCTCTTTCCTTTGTGATTTTATTTATTTGAGTGCTTTCTCTTTTCCTTTGGATAAGTCTGACTAGGGGTTTAATCAGTTTTATTAATTCTTTCAAAGAACCAGCTCCGAGTTTCATGGATCTCTTTTACTAGGATTTTTGTTTGTTTGTTTGTTTGTTTGTTTCTGTATCATTTATTTCTTCTCTAATCTTTATTATTTCTCTGCTTCTCCTGGCTTTATACTTCATTTGTTGTTCTTTTTCTAGCCCCTTCAGGTATAAGGTTAGGTTGTGTACTTTAGTTTTTTCTTGCTTCTTGAGGTAGGCCTGTATTGCAATATACTTCCCTCTGTGAGTACTTTCACCGCATCCCAAAGGTTTTGGACTGTCTTTTCACTTTCATCTGCCTGCATGTATTTTTTTCTTTAATTTCCTGATTACTCCATTCATTCTTTAGTAGGATGTTCTTTAACCTCTATATCTGTGGTCTTTCCAATTTTTTTCTTGTGGTTGACTTCAAGTTTCATAGTGTTGTGTTTGGAAGATATGCATGCTATGGTCTCTATCTATATGTATTTGTTGAGGCCAGATTTATGACCCAGTATGTGATCTATTCTGGAGAATGCCCCAGGTATACTCAGAAAAAATGTGTATTCTGCTGCTTTAGGATGAATTGTTCTGAATATGTCTGTTAAGTCCATCCGGTCCAGTGTGCCATTCAAAGCCATTGTCTCTTTGTTGATTTTCTGCTTAAATGATATGTCCATTGCTGTAAGTGGGGTGTTAAAGTTCCCTACCATTATTGTATTATTAACAATGAGTTTCTTTATGTTGGTCATTAATTGCTTTATATATTTTTGTGGTTCCAAGTTGGAGCCATAAATATTTACAATTGTTAGATCTTCTTGTTGGATAGACCCCTTTATTAGGATATAGTGCCCTTCTTCATCTCTTGTTACAGTCTTTGATTTATAATCTTATTTGTCTGATATAGGTATGGCCACTCTGCCCTTCTTTTGACATCCTTTGCCTGATAAATGATTCTCCATCTGCTCACTTTCAGTCTGGAGGTGTCTTTAGGTCTAAAATGAGTGTCGTATAGGCAGCATATAAATGGGTATTGTTTTTTAAAGATTTTATTTATTTGAGAGAGAGAACATGAGCAAGGGGAAGGGCAGAGGGCAAGGAAGAAGCAGACTCCCTACTGAGTGATGGAGCCAAATTCAGGGCTCCATTCCAGTACCCTGGAATCATGACCCAAGCGAAGGCAGACACTTTCTTAACTGAGCCACTCAGGCACCCCAGTGTGTCTTGTTTTTTTCCCCCATTCTTACATCCTGTGTCTTTCAATTATTTGCTCCATTTACATTCAGAGTGATTATGATAGATATGAATTTAGTGCCATTGTGTTACTTGATAAGTCATTGTTTTGAATATTTTTTTCTGTTCTTTCTAGTCTTTGTTATTTTTGTTTTTCTTTCTCAGCCAAAGAGTTTCTTTTAATATTTCTTGCAGGGCTGATGTAGTGGTCACAAACTCCTTTAGTTTTTGTTTGTCTTGGAACTTCTTTCTCCCTCCTTCTATTCTGAATGACAGCCCCTCTCGTTTTGGAGAAGTGTTTTCCTTGTGGGATCCCCTGTGTGCTGCTATCTCTTTCTCTATCTCTCCCCCCCCCCCACCACTACCACCTCTCTGCATGATCAGGGCCCTCTTTCCTCTATAACACCCATTACCCTTTCCTTGCCCAAATCATATCTCCACATCTCCTACCTTCCATGATGTGACCTCTTTTGTCCCTCTAGTTGTACATTTTGTTGTTTCAGTCCTCAGATCAATCTCTTGCATATTCAGATTGATTTTATATTTAGCTATGTTCCAGGGATGAGGCATGCATAGGGTCCTTCTACTACTCTGCTATCTTTACTCTATCCTTCCTCCTGTTAATGTGGTATATCACATTGATAGATATGTGAATTGGATGCCTCAATATTTTCCATCATCCACCTTGGGGGAGGGATGACATAAGCATCCAATTTCAGATTTTATTCTCTAACAGTGTCTGAAATCACTTCACTGAACTCCTGGGCTTTCATTAAGAAACTCTTATCCATGGGTAAATGTGTCAAAATTGATGTTTTATGGGGGAATGACTGTAGAAAACTATTTTTTTCAACTTACTTATGTCATTTTGTTCTGATCTTTCCCATTATAGCTTAAATTCCATTTTCAGAAAACTTATTCCTTTGTATTTCTAGAATTTTTCAGTTAAGAGTATTTATTATTTAAAAATGGTCTTAATATGTTAGATTGCTTTGAAGGGTTTTAGTTAGGTGAAACTTAACCAAGGTAAAGTTTGATGGAAACATAAAACAATGTAGAGAATATGAAGCAGTATTTATAAAGGTGATAGTAGGCACTGCATTAGGGAATTCTGGGTGATAATTAGGCAGCTATAAGGTTGCATAATTCTGGATGCGAATGTGGTATGTGGAGGTGATGAACATGTACTGAAAACTATTTACATTTTGCTAAGAGCCAGATAGGGTTTTGTAAAATGTCCTGGGGGGAAAGAAAGCATTGATGCAAGCAGAAGATGGCCGGCATTTATTGAGTGTTTTCTTTCTTTTTTTTAAAGATTTTATTTATTTATTCATGAGAGACACAGAGAAAGAGAGAGAGACAGACAGACAGAGGCAGAGACATAGGCAGAGGGAGAAGCAGGCTCCATGCAGGGAGCCCGATGTGGGACTTGATTCTAGGACTCTGATCCTTGAGTCCTGAGCCAAAGGCAGACGCTCAACTACTGAGCCACTCAGGTGTCCCTATTGGGTGTTTTCTATGTAGAGGGCTTTGTGCTACTCTCTGTGATATAACCAGCTCTATCACAATACTTGGTACTTGTAGCTAAACAATACATGTTTCTTGAATTTTAGGACAAGAAACTTTAAAACTTTTCAAGTCAAGTAATTTCCTACATACTATAGCTCTAGTCTTTGAAGATATTGTCTCTCTCTGTTCAAACATGCATGATAGTTTCTGTTTATAAATGTACTAAAGTCTGCTCAAGCTTAGAAATAAAGTAAAAGATCTAATATGCAGAGTTCTTAACTAGGACCAATTCTCCTGGTTTATTATTCTGGAGGGCAAATAGTTGCACATCATTGAGAAACTAATGATGCAATGTGAAGAGAAAGTTTCAAGTCATTGAAAGTCTGTTATATCATTCTCAGCATAATACAGTACCCCAAAGATTCCAAATCTAGCCTTGTTACAAATTATGCTAAATTCCAGTTACACACTGCACAGTTCTTTGGACTGGCAGATTTAAAAATTAAATGACCCTAAAGTCAATAATACCTTATACTTTCTTTTCTTCTCTATATATGTGTCACCTTTTCCTTCACCTGCTAGATCTTTAGCTCAGATTTTGACTTTAAACCAGACGTTGACAGTCACACTAGTTTGATCAGCCAAATAGGTACTTGTTCTCATGAATGTTTCCTATATTGAAGTCTTTCAACTGATTATTGTAAGCCTGGAATGTAAAACCAATGATTCCTTTCTTTTGTGATATCCTTTGGACCTATGCTGTGGGTCAAACCCAATCATTCTACTTGTTCACTAGCATCTATTGAGAACTATGGAAGTCTAACATATTAGTTATTATGAATGATCTATGTATACCAATGTGGGTCTCCTTGTTCTGGAAGTCCAGCTTGAGAGTTCAGAGTCCCTCATCGAGGTAAGGACTACTATGAAATCTGTATTTACAGAGTATAGTGTGGTAATTCAGTTCCCAGACTGTGGGGCAAGACTACCTATGTTCAAATATTTGCTCCATTTCCTGAAGTTTGATCATATGGTACATGTAGTTTAACAACTCCATGTCTTAGTTTTTGTTTTTGCCTTTTTTTTTGTAAAAGCATATATCTTTTGTGAGGGATAAGCAATACATATAACACAATACATAAAAATTTCAATGTTATTTATTATTACCTTGGTTTTTAACTTTATTAGATGTCAAGCCCTTTGCTGAGAACTGAAAGTACAGAGATGAAAATATTTTTTTAAGGCTTTACTTATTTATTTGAAAGAGAAAGAGAAGGAGCATGGGAGGGGAAGAGGAAGAGGGAGAGGCAGACTCCCCACTGAGCAGAGAGCCCAATGCAGGGCTCAATCCCAGGCCCCTGCGATCATGACCTGAGCCAAAGGCAGATGCTTAAATGACTGAGCCACCTAGGCACCCTGGCCATGGGTTTTAATTTAGATTTTATCCTAAGTATGCAGAAGAACCATGAAAGGGTTTAATCAATAGAGCAATGCAATAGAATTTTATATTTTTAAAAGACTTCCCTGACTTCCATGTGTAACAATGATTAGACAGGAAAAGAGGTACAAAGACCATTTAAGAAGCTCTAGAAGTGGCCTCCTAGACCCATGATGGTAGCCTAAACAATGTTGGTTATAGTAGAGATAAAGAATATATAGATATAGATGATATAGATATATATATATTATAAATAGCAATACTTATTGATGGATTTTGCATGTGAAATAGTAGAGGATAAGATATTAAGAATACTTTAAGGTTTCTGATTTGAAAAATCAGGTAGATTTTACTGCCAGTTACTGAGATTTGCAGGATCGAAACAGAAAAGGTGTGTGGGAGTAGGAGGAAAAGTTAAATTTGAGATACCCATGAGACATCCAAGTAGAGATGTCAAGTAAGCAAAAGGAATCTAAATCTAGAAATTCCAGGGATCGGTCAGGGATGACTATAGTAATATGAGAAATTGGGACTATAGATAGCATTTGTTGCCATAAAACTGAGAGCTCTTAAAGAAAGTGTAGATTTAGAAATGCCAGAACTCAGCACTGTGACAGTACAACATCCAGTGGTCACGGAGAGAACACCAAAGGAAAGCAAAAGCCGCCTATCTCCAAAATCTAGGGAGATTAGGGATCTGCCTTTGTTTCTTTTGACTACTGCCTTCATTTTAGTTCTGGCCACCACTATAGCTCCATTGAATAAAAAATGTGAGATGTGACAATTATTTTTGAGCTTCTTTTTTGTACATCTTACTTCTATAGTTTATGCATCTTCTGAAAACTATAAACTAGGAAGTGAAAAACCAATTAAAATACTCTTCATTAGCTCACTCTCTAGATGATGTACTTCTGTTACTATGTGAAAGAGTGTCCTCACAAAGGTCTTGACATTTTTGAAGTAAATACTATCTGTTTGGTGAGTCCTTACCCAATGTGTAACTCCGCATGTAGGATTTGAGCTTAAACAAACCCATTTAAGTGTATATACTCCTTCTGGTGCTGACACCACTGTGAGATTTGGAGATTACAGAAAATTCCCCATTTGGGCAGATTTGCCAGGCTGAGAAAAATACAAATTGAAGTGACAAAGAAGAACCATCGTAAACACTTCCATCATTCTTTCTTTACAGCCTCTGCAATTTCTCTAGAGGTTAAAAAATCAGAAGGGTAGGGCTGAGTGCTTTTTGTTATTCTTGAGTTTAGTTTTCTTAAAATGGATTAGGGTGCCAGGAGATTAACATTCCAATCCAATCCAATCACTAGTATATGGATTTCCATTCACTTAAATACCTAAGAATATTAACAGAGATTTGTTGTACAGGTTGGGGATTATCTCTAGAATTAGCCCATCACTTGAGACATGTCATTAAAAATTAGCCTTTTCTTCTCAATGTAGGGCTTTAAAGTAGGTCTGAAAAAGATGTTTTTTACCTTCTGCCATGCTATTTATTTTATGTTGGAAGAATATTTTTTTCAATATTGTACTTGCAAGAGGTACATTGCAAAGAATGAAATTTTATTAATTACCAAGATAAGTGTTTGGTACTAGCCCAGCAAGTAATGGGACACCACCTTTCTCGGCTCTCCCCTTGCAGGCAAAAACTCAATCATCTGCTTTAGGAAACAATTGCATGCATCACTAGTAAACACGGGGGTGAGGGGGGTGGGGGGGGTGGCGGGCATACAAACTTGAAAAGCTGAGACTCAGTTCTACCATTTGTGAATCTATAACCAAAATTCCCTGAATTTTCTGTGGTGGTGTATATGAGTGTTTGGGACAGAATTTTCTAAGACCCATAAAACATCTCTGATGGCAGTATTTTCCTGGTATCTGTCATGTCTTAAAAATACAAATAAAAAGGGATCCCTGGGTGGCGCAGCGGTTTGGCGCCTGCCTTTGGCC
The DNA here is from genome assembly GCF_053574225.1 of Canis aureus. NCBI lineage: Eukaryota > Metazoa > Chordata > Mammalia > Carnivora > Canidae > Canis > Canis aureus. Next base: position 37,354,584 of record NC_135649.1, on the reverse strand, counting down.
CAGGGCGTGATCCTGGAGACCCGGCATCGAATCCCACATCGGGCTCCCGGTGCATGGAGCCTGCTTCTCCCTCTGCCTGTGTGTTTGCCTCTCTCTCTCTCTCTCTCTCTCTCTCTGTGACTATCATAAATAAATAAAATTTTTAAAAAATACAAATAAAAATAGGAAGAACTTGTACACCTATTTAATTATGTCTCTATGTCTTAACTACAGAGCAAACATCAAGTAAGGACTGCAATGAGAATAGTTAATACCAAGATTTGATTTAGTTTTTGGAGGTAGAAAAAGCTTCTCAATAATTTGTGTATTGAGATCAAGACTTAATTCACTCTTCACCTAGAACCTACCATGGTGCAGATGCATCAAAGATGCTCAGTCCATGACTGAATGAGGGAATGACACTAATTGTTATGTTTGGATTTTATTTCTTGTTTTAAACCATGAGCACATGAAAGAATTTGCTGAGAAAAATATGCCGGCATTCTCCAATCCTACCCTCTCCAAATCATACATTTTGCACAGATTTTTTTTCATTTTATATTATGAAACTAATTGCTTCAACAATTTTTAGAATATAAATTGGTTTCAAAGGTCATATTTATTACAGAAAAAGATCAGGATTTGAATTACCGTCACAGATGTATTTCATCCTTGATACTATCCAATTAAAATTTTACTGGAATTTTGACTGGGGAAATTTTCTGTCTCCAGTCCCTACTTTTTATTTTTCCCCTGAAAACGAGGAATTCATCAGAAAGGAGACAGTTCTTTGTTTTCCTGAAGGAGCTTGATCATAGTGTGGCCACTTCTCTGTGCTCTTACAGGAGAAGCCTTAGTTGTATTATACAGCAGTTTTTGCATCTTCCACCAAACCCCAAAGGCTAATGTGAGATTCACAGTGATTTCTGTGCTGGACAGAAGAAATCTTTCCAGTCAACCATAGAAGACCCAGCTTCTAAGAACCTACAATTCTTTTGCACCCTCAAAATTAACCTTCCTCTTTCAGGTTTACAGCTCCCTCTGTTGGGAAGTGTCTGCCAAATCTAGAAACTGCAATTGCATTAACATTTAACAAAATCTAAAAGTGTATCACAAAATTCTACTGTTGTTTGTTTGTTTTTTTTTCTTTCTATTTTTAGTCTAGAATTAATTCCCTGAATTTTCGAGACTTGTGCCTGTTGGGTGGCTCAAGAGCCTGGAACCCTTCTTCTTTTGTACAAGATTCTTAATCTGGAAGGTTCAGGGACCTGGTAAATATGCTACTAAAATCTTCTTCACATTTTCTTCCGTGGGACCTGAGGTATTCTGGCAAATGAAGCTCCTGGTCACTTGCATGAATATCCAAGAGTCCTTGAAATATCTATGGATAGGGAGAGTTATAATCAACCTTGCTATTATTAGGCTTATTATAACTCTTGCTATATCAACCAAAAATATAAAATGTCCCTCCCTAACAATTTACACAATCAAGACTTAATTCACTCTTCAATACTACAAAAATTTTTTGTAAGAAATACATTGATCACATTGAAAGCTTAAAAAGAAACATAATATGCAAAAGTAATAGAATAAAATGTTTATATATATATATTAATGTTTATGTTTTTAAGCTAACCTGGGCCAAAGGTCACAGGTCATTTTCTGCTCCTAAGGTACAGCAGGGCAATTGCTTGATCTCTGAATGAGCCATATGAGAGACTTTGGGGTCACTTGGCCAAAATAGTGGGAAATGTAAGCTGTACAAATTATAATGACAAAGGTAGACATAATATTCAATTATATAATTTCTTATTAAATAAAAACTGCATATATTATATTTATCAGGTATTATTCTCAAAGGTTCCATTTCAATTTACAATCATTAATATTTATATAAATTATCTTAAAAACAGTAAGTTACATTCTGCCACATTTTAAAAAAGAAATCCATGTTGAGAAATTGGGTAAGTCAGACCACATTATAACCTCATTTCTGAGGTACTGAGCAAAAAAAAAAGGGTTCATTAGGTATCCATTAATGTGCTGTATCTATTGTCCTTTCAAATAGAAAATGTCTCTCATTTCTTTCACTGTTTACTTGGATTTCATTGCTAATGTTTTTATTAATTCCACAATACTTACTGGTTTAGATTACATCATCTTTATGCTCCCTCATATTTTATGTGTCATGTATGTCCTCTATTCATAAAGTAGGATATGGTGCAGTCCATATGAAGTTCATAAAACACAAATTGTAGTATGAAAAATAATGTTTCCCTAAAACAATGTAATTCATTTTAAGAAGCCCCATTCTCTGTGGTTGAACACCTCGTCTAATACAATTTAAACTAAACTCAATGAATATAAGCTTTATTCAGTTTTATTATGTTTCCTCCTCGTACCTTGTATTCACCCCAATACTCCATCAAAGTTCCAAGTGTTCCTATAATGCCATGCCATTGTCTGGAAAGGAGTGTCTGGGTTTTTTTGGTTCTTGGCAAATATTCCTTTTGGCATCTGCAGAAATCTATATGATATCCACTTAATCGTATATGACAGGCATTGTATCCACAGTATCTGTAGGTCTGTCATCACTTTTTCTATTATCATGCTCTCTGCTCATGGGAAACAGGAAATATTTTAATGTTCTCCCATCTCTCTCTTGGGCCTTGGGAAATCATTGGTCCAGTTTTAGGCCCTGTCTGCTAGACACACTGTATCACCATTTCTGTGGTACTGCTGCTGAACCAGGGTGACAGCAGAGAATTTTTCAAGGTCTAGGCTTCACCTGAAGTATAAAGCATCAGTCCTCTCTTCTCTCAAATCCCTGAACCTATCTGTAGTTTCTATTCCCCCTATCCTACTCCAGGGACACAACCTGGGGAAAGGAATTCTCAGAATCAGTTCTCTTAGGTACTAACCAGGGTTTCATTGTCTTGTTTCTCCTTATTGGTTTTCCTCCAGTTCAGAGAAACTTTTATTTCCTTTGGTGTTGGAGAATTTGCTTGTATATAATTATACATTCTTCCAAATAAATATCTTATGACTTTGGCTTCTGATTCTCAATGCCTGGGCTTTTGGAAGCCAAAAATAGTTTCCTGTCTAACCAGTTTCTCTGCCACCAGTTTCAAAATAACTTTACATTGATTTTTGTCCTCTTAATTTCTTCCATGACCTTTATGTTCTGAGGCAGTGAAAGTCAAGGTCTCATCTGAAATGAGGAAAGCTTCAAGATAATAGGACATCATAGAAAATTAGAAAACATTGGGTAATACTTCTAAATTTTATACTGTAATCATAAAATTCCTCTCTCTCTTTGTGTGTCTCTGATGAATAAATAAATAAAATCTTTTAAAAAAAGAATGAATAAATAAATAAATAAATAAATAAATAAATAAATAAATAAATGAGACTCATGCCAAAGGGAGTGGAGTCAAATGTAAAAATCTGCCCTTCTGCATAAGTCAACAAGTTACTTCTAGTTTATGAGTGAAAAGAAAAATAGAATGGGTGCTTTTCTCTCTAATCTTAGAAAGTCAAACCTTTGATCAGGAGATGTCTTTTTCAAACCACCAGTCAGAACATCTAAATTTCTCTCTGGTTCTATTATATTGGTTTATACAGATATAAAAATCTTACCCAGATATATGGAATTTCTTCTTTTAAAAGAAAAGATTTTATTTATTTATTCATGAGAGACAGAGAGAGAGAAAGAGAGAGAGAGAGAGAGGCCCAAACACAGGCAGAGGGAGAAGCAGGCTCCATGCAGGGAGCCTGATGCGGGACTCGATCCTGGGACCCCAGGATCATGCCCTGGGCCGAAGACAGGCGCTAAACCACTGAGCCACCCAGGGATCCCCTATAGATTTTCTTCTAAAGCTTAGGCGTACTGCCTTCTTTTGTCTCTTATCCGTAAATATCTTTTTTACTTGAAGTTGCCTCTACCTGTCATATGTACTAAGTTAAACATGCCTTAGCATGAACGCATGCTAGGCTGTCACCAATGTCAAAAGGAGTCTCTTGGACAACAAGTAGCACAATGATCCATCTGCCACTTAATTGATTGCTGGCTCTTTTGTAGCCGTATTTTTTCCTCATGATGATATCTCAGCCCCCAGAAATGCCTACCCTCTCATTCTGGGCCTCTATGACTATTGTCACTGACACTTCTTATGCTGATAGAAAAAAAAAACTATAATTACCTACAACTCAGTAGGTATGCTATATTTTTATTTTTAACTATACACCAACAACCCCTATAAAGTCTTCTATACCATACAGAGGGGGAACTGAGAATTTCCGGAATTCTCTTTCCATTTGTTTCTTGGTTAAATATTGTTAATAAAAAATACAGAAGATTTGGAAAGCAGAGGGGAGGGAGAGGTCATTATTCTCTGGAAGCAGCTGCTGGCAGACAAGTGGGCAGACATGAGGACTGAAGAAACTTGCAGGAGAATTTAAGAATCACCTGGATCCGGGATCCCTGGGTGGCGCAGCGGTTTGGTGCCTGCCTTTGGCCAAGGGCGCGATCCTGGAGACCCAGGATGGAGTCCCAGGTCGGGCTCCCGGTGCATGGAGCCTGCTTCTCCCTCTGCCTGTGTCTCTGCCTCTCTCTCTCTCTGTGTGTGTGTGTGTGTGTGTGTGTGTGACTATAATAAATAAATAAATAAATAAATAAATAAATAAATAAATAAAAAGAATCACCTGGATTCATGTTCCATACCTGGATAGTTGGTGAGAACACTTCAGACATTTCTGGCATTCACAGCAGCTTCAGAAAGCGTACTTCAGAACCACTAATTTCACTGTTGCATACTGAAATACTTGGGAAGCCTTGTAAATGTTCTTGGGATTTTTCTGTGGTTTGCAGATGAACTTGGGAGAATCACCTGCTTTAGTACTGAAGACTGAAGTAATCAGTCATGGCTTCCTGACTTCTGCTTCTGCTCTTTTTCCCAAAAGTTTAATGATTTCTAGTGCCCCCAATGAAAAATTTCATATTGTGAATACATAGAGTGACTCTGATGTTCTAATTTTACTCAAATGGAATACACTGTTGTGCCTTTTTCCACTTTGTGAGTTTAGTGAAACCCTTAACAAGATTTTAAATTTCTAATCTCTCCCTATTTGGGACAAAGAGAAGCATCCTCTCAATGTGTGGTTGGAACAAGTCCCAGTAGAGATTGTATCTCTGTTCTTTTGTAGCAACTTCTTCATTTTACAAGAGATCACAATGTTACAGAATATACTTGCTCTACATTGAGGTGGTTTATCATCCACAGGACCTCATGTTTCCCAATTTCTGGAACATTTAGTACTAACCTCTCCATGTCCTTCTTTATGGGTAGATCCTTAGTTAGGGAGTAGGCTTGTGGCCTCCAGGTGATTAATTTTATCTTGCTATTTTAATCAATAAATTCTAGAGAGGAAACTTTGAGTTGCGGATTTTCTAGCAAACCAAATGGTTGTCAATATATATATCTAGGGAATCTTTCTTTATAAAAGGCAAATTCTGTATCTTTATTCACCCATTCCCATCTCAGAGACTGTACTCTGTCTATGTGAAAGAACTATTTTAAAGGCTTAATGAATCCTAAAATCTTTCTAAGGCCCTTAATACATGATTGATCAATCAGAACTTTGCTGAAATGGTCACTTGCATTCTGATACTCTTAGGGTACTTTTACTTCAAGAGATATAATTGATCAAAATTATACCTGAGACTTGGGTAAAATATTGGCAGATGCTCACTTATAAGAGTTAACTTTTAAAGATATTACCAATCTTAAAGAGCTGTCTTTAATATCTGGAAGGCTACTTTGTATAAGCAATATGGTATCTGATGGATTATAAAAGCATATGGAAAGGTAATAGGGTCTCTTCCCTATATTGTGAAATAGTAGTGCTAAGCCATCATATCTCAGTTCTATTATCTATAAAGGGATAAAACTTTGCCTTGTTGAAACACTAAACAAATTATTATAAAAAATATGGAAATAGAAATTGTACTGAGGGTCTGTTTGCTGCACCAGATTGACTCTAGCAGTCAAGACCAATAGAACACCTACTGAGTTGTCTCAAATAGGCATATATTTTGACCATTGGGACATCAGTAGCATAGACAACAATCAACAACTTCACTAAAAGCATCACCAAGTGACATAGTTCTGTGAATCATTCACATAAAGATAGAACAAAAGTGAACAAACTCATAATATGTGATTTTGTCAAGATGTTCAGGAAATTCAGACTTCCAAGTTATCTCTTATTTGACCTACTAGAGTTATACAATTCTGAACTAATACTAGAGCATAAACTTCTGAAGGAACATTTAAGGTTAAAGAACATGTGACAATTAAACCTCTGTGACACAATTTCCAAAAAAAAAAAAAAAAAGAACATGTGACAAAAGAACATGCAAAATAGGTATTTTTCCTTAGATGCTCTCTTTTTCTCCTTTTAAAAATATACTTTCAATCCACAGGTATCCACTATTCTCATATTCCTTTAGCTCTGTCTGTGATAATAAATAGTCTGATAATCTCATTCATCCTAAAGAATCATTGACTCACTATTCAAAGTGAACTCTGAGTTACAGTAGACAAGAGATGGTTAAATCTAATGAAATAAATATTCCTGGAGCAATTAAGGGTATTATAAGAAGATACTTGGCATCAGGTCAGATTCCTGACAACCTTCAAATCACAGCATACCTTATTTGTATGTAAAGCTAATTTTATTTGCTTATTTTTGTTTTTTGTTTATTTGTTTATATTAGCAACTAATATAAGCTTTCCTTCCTAAAATAAGTAAACACAGGTGAGTGCCAAATGTCCAATATTTACATACCAAGTTCATATATTGCTGAATCTAAATTAATTTCCCTTTTTTCTATTTCAAACCCCATTATATATGAGCCACTCAGTGAACACCACATTTTTATCACAAACCCAATACGAACAAGAAAGCAGTCACCCCTGTGAAAATTCCAAAATAATTGTTGAATGAGGGACTAAATATCAAAGGAATTCATTAGATCCTAGTGAAATTATACATTAAGACTACTAAAATTTCACAAGAAATTCTTAAATAAGTACTTTTGAGGAAACTCCTGTATACTACTTGCCTATATTTGTTCTTATGAGGGAAACAGTAATCCATGTTTTTTTATTATTATTTTATTTATTTATTCATGAGAGAGAGAGAGGGAGAGACACAGGCAAAAGGAGAAGCAGGCTCCATGCAGGGAGCCCGATGTGGGACTGGATCCCGGGACTCCAGGATCATGCCCTGGGCCTAAGGCAGGTGCCAAACCGCTGAGCCACCCAGGGATCCCCGTGATCCATGTTTTTAAAATCTAATAGCACTAGTTATGGTCAGAAAGTTGCATTTGTCCTGTTATTTCCTTCTTAATGTTCTAATGATCTCACTGCTTCTACCGGCCTTAAACTGACATCAGCTGTGTTTCAGAACCTGTAAAGAACATGATTAAAGAGACAAGATAGGTGAAAGCTAATTATAGATTAAGATGATACAAACTATAAAACAGCTACAAGAAATAAACCATTTGGCCAACATGAATTTGGCAGAGTGGAAAAGTGGCATATCTACCGGTAAGCCTTTCCCTATGTAAGAAATAATTAAAATTAGAAAATCCCCTCCCCAAAATGGGAGGGGAAAATTCCTTAGAAGAACATTTTAAAATATGTTTTCTAAGTCACACACAGATTGTAAATTTCTCAAGAGGAAACCTGGGGACTTGACTTTCTCTTGTTCACAAAGTTATATAAAGGTAGGTAGAACTGTGAAACTATAAGCTGGGCTAATAATGACTACAGTGTGCTGAACGACAAGTGAAAAGTACACTTGCTCGAAATCAGAGCTGGTAACTTGAGAGTAAACAAAAGAATTGAAGGCAAACACAATTTAGTGATTACACTAAGGGGAATGATGCTATTGTCGTTAAAACCATTGAAAGGAGCCCAATGTGTCTTATAAATATCCTCTCTTTGTTGTATTGCTCATTTGTTTGTTTATCATAAAGCTCTTTAATGTATTCAATAAGTTTAATTAAGAAAACAAATTTTTTAAATGTTACGTGTCTAAAAACATTTTGTAAATAATATTCTGTGAACAAAATAGTATGCAAAATTGGCAGCAGAATGGCAGCAAAGTCAAAAGTTCAGAAGTGCTCTTTATGAAAATTTTTTTTCAGCCTGAGATTTCTTGACATATTCTGGCTTGGCAACATATCTCCTATATAATGTGAGATAGTTACTATGAGTTGCATGTACCAATATAATATTTCTTAATGACACTTGATTACATTTTTAACGTTTAATACCATTGGCTTCTATTCTTCTGTTTTCAAACTGAATGAACAGACCTAAAACAAGGAAATTGAGCTAAATATCTTCTGTTGCACAACCTGTTTTTGCTCATTAGCGATTTCAATTGGCTTGGTATTCATTCATTGAATATTTGGATAGTCCCCACAATTTGGTGCTAGGTGCTGAAATAGCCATGGTCCTATACAAAATTCACTTCACTAAATAAAGCAGGTTTAGATGGGTGACATACAGTTAGTACTCAATAAATATTTCACGGTTAGCAAATCTATTATTAAGAGTTACACAATTAAAACATCTTTTCACAAATTCTAAATCTACCCTTCTGGATCCATAGTCTTGCCAAGCTCTTCTATCCTTTGGTCTGTTTCTTTACTCAGATTTATAAACAGACATATGAAAACCCAGAACAGCTTTCTTCTCCTTCTTTAGGAAGGCACCTATCAGAAATGTCAAGAATTTTATTTGATTTTTACATTATGCCAAAATAAAAGCCTAGACTCAGAATTTCTTTTTAAAACTTTGTGCATAATATCTCTTCCCATTTTAGGTAAGAAAGATCAATGTTGATATTGATTTACTTAATACCATGACCTGAAAATCTAATATAAAATAGCCTCTCCATTATTTCAACAAAATATAGAAAGATAGCTTCAAAAACACAGTTCGTGAACACATTTCAGAACTCTATAAAAGAAGCAAATGCTTGTAAAGACTTTTTTTTTTTTTTGGAAATACAGTTTTGTGTCTTTGTGGAAAAAATAGCTAAACCACATTTCAAATATATGTACTTTTAAAATGATTAAAGTTCCTACCTGTGCTAAGCTATCTGGTTGCAAAATGTGGATGCTGGCTTATTTTACAATAGAACCAAAATATAATAATGAGGACAATGGATTCTACTTCTAGGATTCCTCTCCCCTAAGGATTTCAACTGTTTTTTAAGGGTTCACTACATTAATCCTTACACCATCCATCCAAGTTCAGCAGGAGATAAGAATACCATTCTTGTTCTATAAACAGAGAAATTGATCTGCTAAAAGATTAAGTGATGCACTTGCAATCAGATAATGAGTCAAAAATGGATTGAGGCAAAGGAACCTGGTGTGACAGAAAAAAAAATCTATTGATTTGAAACAAAAAGGAAAGTAGAGGACCCAGTGTGCTAGTCAACCTCTTGTATTTAATTGGTGTTGGAAATGTCTAACCAAAGCACGGAAAGAGAAAAAGAAATGATGGAGAAGCAGAGCAAGGAATATGATCTTAAGATTATGAATTTTCAAAACTGAGAACAGCAATTTTAAACCACAGTAAACATGAAGGCAGGATAAACTACCTGGACAACACTAAATTCCACATGGACATTACTAATGCTGTGTCTTTGATGCCTTTAATTAAATATTCTAGGGGAATATACAATTCCATCATTATTTACACAAAATGCTCTTATAAATGAACCAAGGCACTTCAGACAAAACTGACCTCAAAATACATGTTTCTTTGTGCCTTTTTTGCAATCCCTAGCCTACTTAATGGCTTCACCACTGTCCTACTCACCTTAGATAGACATGCAGGACTCAAACCACTTTGTAATTAGAAAGAGTATCTTAAAAATCACTAGTTTTGTTCCTATCTCTCCCAATAAGAATTTCTTTTCTTAAATAAGAATTTATTTTCTAAAACTAGAGCAGTTTTTGCTTCACAACAAAATTGTGGGGAAAGTACAGAGATTCCCCATTACCTCATTCTCCCCCACACATGTAGCCTTCCCCATTATCAACATCCCCCACCAGACTGGTTTATTTGTTACAATTGATGAATCTACATTAACACAACATAATCACCTCAGAATCATAGCACATTAAGGTTCGTTCTTGGTGTTGTGTATTCTAAGAGTTTGGACAAATGTATAATGATATGAGTCCATCATTATGCTATCTAACAGAGTGTTTTCACTGTCCTGAAAATCCTCTGTACTCTCTTTATTCATCATACCCTCCCCACCCTAATCCCTGGCAACCATTGATCTTTTTTTTTTTAAGATTTTATTTATTTATTCATGAGAGACACAGAGAAAGAAAGAGGAAGACACACAGGCAGAGGGAGAAGGAGGCTTCCTGCAGGGAGCCTGACGTGGGACTCGATCCAGGGTTTCCAGGATCACACCCTGGGCTGAAGGCGACGCTAAACCGCTGAGCCACCTGGACTGCCCAGCCACTGATCTTTTAACTGTCTATAGTTTTGTCTTTTACAGAATGTCATGTAATTGGAATCATACACCATGTAGACTCTACAGATTAGCTTCTTTCACTTAGAAATATTAATTTAAGGTTTCTCTATGTATTTTCAAGACTTGATAGCTTTTCTTCTTTTTTAAGCTGAATAATATTTTATTGTTTGGATGTACCACAGTTTATTTATCCGTTCACCTACTGAGCAACATCTTTATTGCTTCCAACTTTTTTCAATTGTGAATAACAATGCTATAAGCAATGCTATAAAAATCTGTGTGCAGATTTTTGTGGGGACACAAATGTTCAACTGTTGTGCCCAAGATCGTGAGTCCAAGAAACCACCAAGGAGCCGACACCGATGCAAACACACGAGGGTTTATTTACAAGCTGGAGCCTGGGTCCAAGTATACCCGTCCCAGCGGAGCAGGGACTTGGACCCCGGCTCCAGCTTGTAAATAAACCCTCGTGTGTTTGCATCAGTGTCGGCTCCTTGGTGGTTTCTCGGATTCGCGATCTTGGGCACAACATTTGGGGGCTCGTCCGGGATCCAAGAAACATCCAGGACCCCATCCGGAGGGTTTGACGCGTGGTGAGTGCACTCAACTTTTTCCACCTTTTACGCGCATATTTTCTGAGAGCTCTAAACTGTACTTTTACCTGTAGGAATTCCAATCTGGATTGGGTCAGCATTGGCTTAGGCGGGGCGCTGGTGGGCCATCGACCGGGGGTCTTGAGGAGACGTCCCTTGCCCCTGCCTGGAGGACGGAGGTCCTCATCTGTAAGGAGGATGGGGTCCTCATCTGTATAGAGGACGGGGTCCTCATCTGTAAGGAGGGCCAGCTGCCAGCCCTTCAGGTTACCTTCTGTTTTGTCTCTGCGGCCACACGGAACGTTTGTCTGTTACCGTGTTCTTGTTAACTGTTTGCAGGTTTGTCTGTGTTACTATGTCCTTGCTAACTGTTTGTGCATTTGTCTCTGTTGTTGGGTCCTTGTTAATCGTCTTTACTGTCTGTGTCTTGGTGTGGATTGGGGACATAATGGGGGAACAGAAACCACTCCCCTATCTCTTATGCTCTCTCACTTCTCGGATGTTAGGAAAAGAGCTCGTATTCTGAGCATAGACATACAGAGGAAGAGGTTCCAAATTTATTGTATATCAGAATGGCCAACCTTTGATGTAGGATGGCCCCAGGAAGGAACTTTTCACCTACCTATTATCTTACAGGTTAAGACCGTGATCCTCAGGGACGAACCGGACGGCCACTCTGACCAGGATCCCTACATCCTGATCTGGCAGGACATGATCGAGAATCCTCCTCCTAGGCTGAAACCATTTTTACCCCCCAAAGCAGGACCCACAGAGATTCTAGGCCTGCGGAAAGCCAAAAAGGAAACCGACTCTATGGCTGAAGCACCCCTTCGTCCGGTCTTCCAAGATTCCTCCTCAGAGGACCTGATTCTCCTGCCGCCCTACTGGGTATCCTTCCCCGCTTCTGCCCCTCCATTGGAGGCATCGGGGGCTGCAGAAGGGGCGCCACCCCTCCCTGATGAGGGAGTCCCTGTGCGCGGGCCAGCAGCGGGGACACGCGGTCGGACCCACCGGCCGGCCCCACCTCCCAATGTGGGGCCGGCTGACTCCACCGCCCTTCCTCTCCGTGCCATGCCCCCCCACCCCCATGAGACTGGCGAACAGCTAATGTTATATTGGCCATTCTCCACCAGTGATTTATATAATTAGAAAACCCAAAATGCAAAGTTCTCTGATAATCCAAGAGATCTAATCGGGCTTTTAGATACTGTTCTATTTACCCACCAGCCTACTTGGGATGACTGCCAACAGCTCTTGCAGGTTCTCTTCACCACCGAGGAAAGAGAAGGAATTCATGTGGAAGCCCAGAAGTCTGTCCTGGGAGAGGACAGACAGCCGACTCAAAACCCAGACCTCATAAATGCTGCCTTCCCTTTATCCCGCCCCACCTGGGAGTACAACTCAGCTGAAGGTAAGGAGAGACTCCAGGTCTACTGCCAGACTCTAATGGCAGGTCTCAAGGCTGCGCTCGCAAGCCTACCAATCTGGCCAAGGTCTATGATGTGAGGCAGGGTAAGGATGAGAGTCCAGCAGCCTTCTTAGGGAGAGTCATAGAGGCTTTTAGGCAGTACACCCCTATGGATCCAGAAGCCCCGGAAACAAAGGCTACAATTATCATGGCTTTTGTTAACCAGGCCGCTCTGGATATTAAAAAGAAATTACAAAGAGTAGAGAGACTGGGAGAGAAGAGCTTGCAGGACTTAGTGATAGTGGCAGAACGAGTCTATAATAATAGAGAAAGTCCGGAAGAACAACAAACCAAACTAAGTGACCGGCAGACCCGAAATCTGGCCAAGATCCTGCTGGCCACAACCATGGACGACCCACAGGAAAGACGGAGGCACCTCAAGAAGGTGGCTTCAGGGACAGGTAAGAAGGATGGCCCTGGTCCCCCTTGGGAGCGCCCTAAGCTGAACAAAAACCAATGTGCCTATGGCAAGGAGGAGGGCCATTGGGTAAAAAGCTGCCTTAACAAAAGATCTAAGGCCCCTGCCAAGATCTTAGAAATGGAGGACCTGGACAATTAGGGGAGTCAGGGTTCGGCACCCCTCCCCGAGCCCAGGGTAACTCTTAAAGTGGAGGGGCAACCTGTTGAATTCCTAGTGGACACTGGGGCACAACATTCGGTTTTATTACAACCCCAAGGGAAATTGGCAAACAAAACTTCAAGGGTGCAAGAGGCCACGGGCACCACACAATACTCATGGACTACCCGAAGAACTGTGGATCTCAGCACGGCCCGGGTATCCCACTCCTTCATGGTCATCCCTGAGTGCCCCTACCCATTGTTAGGTCGGGATTTGCTCACCAAGAAAGAGCACAAATTTGCTTCCACCTCGAAGGGGCAAAAGTCCTAAACAAGAAGGGGCACCCAATTCAAGTGCTTGTCCTGAGTTTAGAAGACGAATATTGTCTCCACCAAATGCCCTCAGCGCCAATGACTGACATTGACCGTTGGCTGCAGGAATTTCCCCAAGTGTGGGCAGAAACTGGGGGAATCGGGCTGGCCCAGCATCGACTGGCCATATACATAGAACTAAAGCCGGGGGCAGACCCTGTCAGGGTCCGCCAATACCCCATGCCTCTAGTAGCACGAAAGGGAATCACACCCCACATACGGCGACTTCTGGACTCAGGCATATTAAGGCCCTGCCAATCGGCCTGGAACACTCCCTTGCTGCCGGTTCGGAAACCGCACGCTACGATTACAGGCCAGTCCAGGACTTGAGGGAAGTCAACCGGCGAGTAGAGGATATGCCCCTACGGTCCCAAACCCATACACCCTCCTCTCCACCCTGCCTCCAGACAAAACTTGGTATACAGTGTTAGATTTAAAAGATGCCTTTTTCAGCCTGCCTTTAGCACCCGGGAGCCAAGACCTCTTTGCCTTTGAATGGACGGACTCTGAGAAAGGCATCAATGGCCAGCTCACCTGGACTCGACCACCACAAGGATTCAAAAATTCACCGACCATCTTCAATGAGGCCTTACACGAAGACTTGGGTGAGTTCGGTTCCGAGCACCCTCATTTGACTTTATTACAACATGTAGATGATATCCTATGGCAGCGGAGGACCAGGACACATGCCTGCGAGGCACCAGAGACTTGCTCCAGACCATAGCGGCCCTAGGATACCGGGCCTCAGCTAAAAAAGCCCAGATGTGCAGAATGAGGTGAGCTACCTTGGGTACAAATTAAAGATGGACAAAGATGGTTGATGGATGCACGGAAGGAAACCGTCTTAAGAATCCCACAGCTGCAAACCGTCCGCCAGGTGCACGGAATCAGAGCTGATCTCCAGGACCAGCCACTGCCAAAAGCGGACGCCACCTGGTACACGGACGGCAGCAGTTTTGTCCGAGAGAGAAGGGGTCAGGTAGGCGGGGGCAGCCGTAACCACGGAGCCGGAGGCCGTCGGGGCAGGGCCACTGGCAGCCGGAGCGTCGGCTCAACGGGCAGAGCGAGGCCCGGGCCAAGGCGCTGACCACGGGGGAAGGTGAACGGATCAGCTACGCCGACGCAGGTCCGCCTCCGCCTCCGCCAGCGCTCACCCCCCCCCCCCCCGGAGCCCTTGCGGAGAGAGGGCTTCTGGCAGCGGAGGGAAAGACTGTTAAGCGCCGAGCAGCTCCTCCAACTCCCGAGGGCCCCCCGGCTGCCCGCGGCCCCGGCCGTCATCCGCTGTCCGGACCCGCCAGGAGCCGCCAGGAGCCGGGGCACCGGGAGCCGACTCAGAAGCTCAGGAGGCGGCCCTTACGGCGACCCAGGTTTTAACAACCACGCGGCCTGATCCTCATCCGGGGGCTCCCACCCGGCCGACACCCCCAACTGTCCTGACACTGGCTTACGCCGGGTCAAACGCTTGCCTCTGACCCAGGGCTCGCGTGGCTGGGGGAGGGCCGCAGACTCCAGCATCATCCGGCCAGAGGAACCGGGACGGCGGGGCCTGTCCAAAATGCGTCGGAGCGCTCCCGTGGGGACAAGGGAGATGGGAGGCCTCGTACGACATGCAAAGATCACTATTAAAGACTCTCGAGCAGAGATGGAGCGGATTGTGGCAGAGGCTGCCACGCATGCCACTTAACTAACGCCACCGCCCATGGATCTAACCGGGCACCGGCTCCGGGGGGACCGCCCAGGAGCCTACTGGGAAGTGCACTTCACTGAGGTGAAACCTGGAAAATACGGCACAAGTATTTACTAGTGTCTGTAGATACCTTGTCAGGATGGACGGAGGCATTTCCCACCAAACATGAAGCAGCACAGACCGTGACCAAGAAACTGCTGGAAGACCTCTTACCGAGGTATGGTTTTCCTGTTAAGATTGGATCAGACAATGGACCAGGATTCGTCTCTAAGGGTAACACGGGGAGTGGCACTAGTACTTGGGGCAGATTGGAAATTACATTGTGCATGTAGGCCCCAGAGCTCAGGACAGGTAGACAGGATGAACAGAACATTAAAGGAGACCTTGACTAAATTAGCCCTGGAGCCTGGCGGGGACTGGGTGACTCTCCTCCCCTTCGCCCTATATAGGGTGAGGACCTCCCCATATGAGATGGGCCTGACCCCCTACGAGATCATGTTCGGTCTTCCTCCACCTGTTATTCCCAATTTAAAACCTGAGGTGCTTGCTGAATTTGATAACCACCAACTTCTTTTCTCCCTCCAAATGTTACAACGAACCCATGAGCAGGTGTGGCCTAAGCTGAGGGCCCTCTACGAGACTGGGCCACCCCCAGACCCCCATCGATATCGGCCAGGTGACTGGGTGGGTATATGTGCGGAGATACCAACACCAGACACTTCAACCTCGCTGGAAGGGACCCTACCTCGTGATCCTGACCACTCCCACCACTCTCAAGGTCGACGGGATTACTCCTGGGTCCACTACACACAGGTCCGGCCAGCTGACCCACACATCATTCTCAAGGACTTTGTTACAGAATGGAAAAGCCAACCAGACAAGGACAATCCCCTAAAGCTAAGACTGTGCCATTCTCACTTATTTCCCACCTCCAAGACTCCCTAGTCCAAGGTTGTCCTTCAAAATAAAAGGAGATTAGAATTAGTCTTCTTACAACAAAGGTGGGGGGGGGTTATGTGCTGCCTTAACTGTAAATAAGAGCAAGCACAACAACAAGGTTGGTGAGAATCCTGGTTTAATAATTCCCCTGGCTCACTCTGAGAGCAACCTGGACCCATGATTGGGTCCTGCATAGGATCCTCTGAAAAAGGGGGGAATGTGGGACCCAGGAAATTGAACAAAATCCCCTACCCCTGGACAAGCAGAGCAGGACTGACTCTATTTTGGGCTGCACCCGCCTTGTGCTGACCTGCTTATTACTTAGGGCACTGCCCCGCCCTAATCAAAGACCAGGACACACCCTAATCGGAAATCCGGCTCAGTGGACCAGCATGACTGTGCAACTTTCTGCGTATCCCATTGGCCACTGGCCCCTATAAAGTTGCTAAGCCTCTTAGTCTCGGGGTCCAAGTCCCTGCTCCGCTGCGTTGGGTACACTTGGACCCAGGCTTGAGCTTGTAAATAAACCCTCGTGTGATTGCATCGGTGTCGGCTCCTTGGCGGTTTCTCAGATTCGCGATCTTGGGCACAACACAACTTCTTGGGGTGATTGCTAAGTGGTATGGTAAGAATATATTTAATTTTGTAAGTAACAGCCAAATTGTCTTTCAAAGTAGCTGTGCTATTTTTTTTAAGATTATATTTATTCATGAAAGAGAGAGAGAGAGGGAGAGAAGGAGGCAGAGACATGGAGAAGCAGGCTCACCATGGAGTTGGGAGCCCAATGCAGGGCTCAAAGTGGGGCTCCATCCCAGGACCCTGGGATAATGGCCCAAGCCAAAGGCAGATGCTTAATGAACTAAACCATCCAGATGCCCCAGTAGCTGTACTATTTTGCATTCTTATCAGCAATGACTGAAAGTACCTGTTGCTCCACATCCTTATCACTTTTTGGTCTTGTCAGTGTTTTTAATTTTGGCCATTCTAATAGGTATTTAGTGGTATCTCATCATTTTAATTTGCATTTTCCTGATGACATATGATGTGGAGTATCTTTTCAGATGCCTATTTGTTATTTGTGTATCAGTCTTTGGTGAGGTATCTATTAAGGTCTTTGGTCCATTTTAAAATCAGATTGTTTTCTTCTTGTTGAATTTTATGAGTTCGTTGTATATTTTGGATAATAGTTCTTTATTAAATGTGCCTTTTGCAAATATTTTCCCTCAGTCTATAGCCAGTCTCCTCATTCTCTTGACATTGTCTCCCACAGAGTGAAAGTTATTTCTTTTGTGGATCGTGCCTTGATATTTATCCAAAAAGTTAACATTTTACCCAAGATCATCTAAAGGTTTTCTCCTGTGTTGTCTTTGAGGAGTTGTCCTGTGGTTTAAGCAGTATTTGTTGAAAAGACTATCTTTGCTCCGTTATATTGCCTTAGCTTCTTTTTCAAAGATCAGTTGACTATATGTATGTGGGTCTATTTGGCGCTGTCTGTTCTCTCATTGTTCTCTTGTGTATTATTTTGCTGATAACATACTGTCTTGATTACTGTAGCTTATAGTAAATCTTGAATTTGGGTAGTGTCAGTCCTTCAACTCTGTTCTTCAATATTGTGTTGGGCATTTTGGGCCTTTTGCCTCTTTACATAAACTTTAAAATCAGTTTATAAAATAACTTGCTGGGATTTTGTTCGGGATTGCACTGAATCTATAGATTAGGTTAGGAAGAACTGATATTTTGATAGTATTGAGTCTTCTAATCAGTAAACAAAGACTATCTCTCCATTTATTATTTTTTTATTTTACCAGAATTTTGGTAGTTTCCTTATATAGAGCTTGTGCATATTTTGTTAGATTTTGTTTTTTGGAGTGCTAATATAAATGTGTTTTAGTCTGGTATTTCTTAAAGTATACTCTGCAAAACATTGTCAGTAAAATAATACTATATGTGTTTCATGGTCAAATAATTTTACAAAACGCTGCATTTTAACTCTCTTTTTAGAGATCCATAGAACACAAACACATTAAGTACTCTGAGATGTAACTCTGTAAACAAATTGTTTCATTGGTTAGTGTCATGATTTTCCAAACATATTTGGTCATCGAACCATTATTGTGCAGGTCTATCACGTTTATAAAATACCCGTGGAACATATTTGAGAACCCATATCAAACTTAACCCTTTAACCTACATTTTAAAGAACTCAGAGGTGGGGAAATAATGTGCCCAAGGTCACACAGCTAATGGGAACAGAATCAAGGTGTGAAGTAAGGGCTCCAGAATCCTAGTTAGTGTTCTTTCCATTATGTCTATCTCTTTTTCCTCACTTTAAATATAAAAACCTAAAGTAAAATTTTATGTATTATATTGTAAAAATACCTTCTGAAAAATATTATTTTCTTTTCATTGTTAATATCAATTCATTACTCTGTAGTTCTCAAAGTTGACAAATCATCAGATTCACTGGAGGAGCTTCTTTGAAGATTCCTGGACTACAGATCTATAAAATTAGAATCTCTATAGGTGGGAGCTCTAAAGCTGCATTGTTATGCACAGGTGATAATAGTATTATTATTATTTTTTAAAGATTTTATTTATTTATTCATGAGAGACACACTGAGAGAAAGGCAGAGAGAGAAGCAGTCTCCATGCAGGGATTCCATCCTGGGACTCCAGGATCATGTCCTGGGGCTAAAGCAGATGCTCAACCACTGAGCCACCCAGGCGTCCCAATAGTTAGTATTAAAGTATGAGAACTGAGCTCTTTAGAGCAGAATTTAGCAGGCCTAACATCTTTTTGGAAATATTTTAGAAAAAGTAGATTATCAGCGCTTTGCTGTTAGAGATTCTAATTCTGCAGACTTGGGGATGGAAATTGAGAATTGGAATTTAATAATCATTTTTTTCCTTCTCCCAAGTAATTCTGATGTCGATGATCCTTGCATCACAACTATTGCTTGGACTTCCATGTTCTTCTCTCTTTATCCTTTCTACATACCACTTGGAAATTATTTTTACAAATATGAATATGGTATCATATTTCTGCTCAAAATAATTGGATAAATGATAAACTCATTAACAAGACATTTAAGTCTTACCTCTCTAGACTGATTCCAGTATCCAAAATAGACGTTGTACATTCTAACTCTATAAGTTTTGTGCTGTTCCTACACATGCAATGCTTAATCATGCATCTACTTTTGCTTTCTAAAGGGTTATCAATTACTGTATGATTATGTTCACTGCCTGCTGCTTGAAAGTCCCTCAGCTATAACACTAGATCCTCTAAAACTCCTCCTAACAATATGAGTGATATGCTTCTAAAGATATTCCTACAGGACTTTCCTCCAGTTCCCTAGAGTTTATGGGCAATCAACACCATAAGAACCTAACAATAGCAGGGCTCCCTCATACATATCATATATGAATATATATATGTGTATGTATACATAATATTGTATAATATATGATATATATGAACAACTCTTAATCAGGAAAAGCTTTCAGCTAAAGCTACAAGAACATAACTAAGTTAGTCTCTGTAGCATCAATCTTCAGTCTCCATACTTCCCTTCTTTTTGGTGTCACTCTTTTCTTTCCAAGTGCCACTTCCTCTCTTCTTTATATTGACATGATAAGTTCACTCATGCAAAAGTGTTGCCTCTCATAGAATTTGCCTTGCATCTGGCATGTATATGCTCAATAAAAGCATAAGTAGAACCTGCCGGCAGATAGCTATGCTATGCCTATGCGATTCCAGAATGTACATAGAATTTCAAGCTTCAATGAGTGGCAATGTTTGATGTGAGTGACCTTCTTGGCACAATACATTCCTAGTAAGGGGTGGGGGTGCCACCCTCTTTATGGATAATGATTCTTGTTCTCAGACCCTCCTCTATCAGGCCAAAAAATATGTAATGTCAAATTAGTTAATTTAGTTTCAGAAAAATTTAAATAGCAGAACATAGCATTCCAGTTTTAACGTTTGCTTTTACCAATATTAGGAGAAAAATTCTAGAATACTGCTGTATTTATTTTTTTTCTACTATAAGTTTTAGATTCATTTTTTGAAATAGATGAATTTTGAACCAATTTTTGATGTCACCAAGACCCTTATTAATTGAAAGGCAATTGATCTCTCTGTAGCTAGAATACTTGAAACAGATAGAATTGGATCACTTTCAATGTGTTGTGTGAAGGAAGGGAAATTACTAAACTAGATAGAGCATAATTGAGAAGCTAATTTACCCAGTTGACTCACTGCCCTGTTTCTCCATCTAGAAATCAACTTTGCATACATATTCAGAAATGAGTTCTTTTCACTGTGTATGTATATATATATATATACTCCACTCCACAAAGCAGTAACTTCAGCCTTCAACTTGGTAATAGTTGTGGCTGTGAGCAGACCTTCGCTCATGATCCGAGAAGGATTCTCACAGACAGGTGACAATTGTTAGTGAGCTTTCATGCAGTTTAGTCAATATGCTTTAATGCTTCTATGTGAAGGGAACCATGATGGATATAGACAATACAAAAATGAATACACTTAGTTCTTGGTCCTGAGAATGAAGTAGGGGAGAGAGTTCATTAAACAAGTTTACCATTTAAGAGATCTGTGGAGACACCTATGAGAATTCAGAGGAGAAACTTAGCCAAGCTTGGGATTTGGAGGTAAGCTAAATCATGAAGGATGAGCTGGAGATAATCAAGTAAAGAAAGATGGCAATAGAATTTTAAGCAGAGAGTGGACATAACATTAGCAACAGTTTAGTTGTTTGGTGAAGTATATAAGAGTATAGAGAGAACTGAAACAAGAGTCTCAGGAAAAAAAAGAGTCACAGTATTATTGATTATGAGGTATGAGTGGAAAATGAGCGAAGCAGAAGTTCATGTCAGGGAATTAAATTCTATGGCATGAAAGAGTGCTCTCACCCTTTTCAACCTTAACTTCTGCCTTCCCTTGATCTGGACAACACCTTTATACATACATATTTTCCCAGCTTCTGCTAGTACATGCTGCTTAGGTCCTGTACCTCCTTTTGGAATGTAGTACCTTTCCATCCTTAAAAGACCAGAACTTCCTCAGCCAGCTTTTTTTTAAAAAAAGAAATTGACCTTAGATTTTGGCCTAGTGGGCTAGTAGGGGAGAGGGGTATAGATCTTAGATACAGGTGCAAATTGACTTGCAAGGCAGAGGCTTGTGGACAGTCTTTAGGTAAAGGGGAGTTAGAGTGTCTAACAGGGAGGAATGAGCCACTTCAGGGCAATCTAGGATTTCAAGGTTTTTGAAGGATCAATGCTACTGCCCCCATTCTCCAACAACAGGGTCCCAACCTTCATAACCAAGATCCTGACCCTGGCAAACTGACATTCCAGGTGTGTGCACTCCATTTTCTGAGGACCTCTGTTACTTATTATAATTAAGTCCTTGATGTAATCAAAAGCTTTTTCTGGCCTTTAAACTCAGGAGATAACATTCTGTTTACATGCTCCCAAAGACTTCCTATGACTTTCACAATTCCCCTTCAATTGGTGATAAATTACCCTTAGCCTTGCTTGTTTTTCTACAATGAATCAATGGCACTCAGCGAAAACCATTTGATTACATTGTCCTTATCACTAGTCCTCCACCCAAACCTTTCAAAAACCCGAAATGTATCTTCTACTCTCTTCTATCAGTATGCCATCTTACTTTACCACCTGTTAAGGTTTTAGGTATTATACCCAAGCTGGGGGTTAGGAGTGCTTCATTTACATCTAGTGATGAGGACACCAACTGCTAGCTGATGAGCAAGATATTCCACTTCAAAATCCCATTTTAGAGTCTGCCTCCTTTGACTATTCCTAGAACCATCCCTCTTTGATAGAGTTATCTAGGACACAGACCCTGAAATAGAGATTTGCATGCAAGAAGTTTACTGGGGGGAGGGTGATCTTGGAATCAACACCTGTGGGGAAGTGGAGAAAGTAGGACTGTATAAAAAGAGGGAGTGATCTATGAGGCAATCTCAACCAAGGCTTTTGCTGGTCCCACTGAGAAAGTTGGAACTGGTAGGCAATAGAATTCTAGAGTCAGTCAGTTGGGTGAAGAACCAAATCTTCAGATAGGAAAGTAAAATTTTTAAGGTGATTCTTAAGCAACAGGGAAAATATAATCCTCTAGGGCATTCCTTTTTTGGATCTTAGAGAACCCTTACATAATTGAGTTTTCTAGTTAATAGTTATTATAATGGCTACATGGAGGCATTCTGGGAACTTGGTCTGAACATACTCTTTGAAAGATTACAAATTGAGGATGAGTGTCTTGGGTTTTAGAAACAATACTATCTAGTCATAGGTTGCTCTTCAAGTTTCCCTTTTACTGTCCTCAGGTGTTTATTCACGTATAAAAATAAAAGCCTGGTTTGAGCTGTGCATGAGAAAATTAAAATGAATAAAATGAATATATCATTACATATAATTCATCAATGGAGATAAAGGGAGAACAGTGTCCCCCTCCCCAGCACTAATCATCACAACTTTGTGGCCTGCATGGGATGGCAAGATGGATTAGTAACACCTCCAAGAGGGAGATGAGTGAAGGAGAACAAAAGGCAGGTTGACTGGTTTAGCCACCTTTTATATGCATAGACTCTCTTTTCATTATCATCTTGGAAGACCTAGGCTTTATTTTGTTAAGGACATTGATTATCTCCTATCCCTTCCTTGGAAGCTGAAGTATCTGTTTCTTATGACCACTGATAAGGGCATTGCTGTCTTGCACTTCACCATCCTCAGTGGTCCTTGCAGAGCTTGAAGGAGTCATAGAGTGAATATTAATCATAACATTTTGCATTTGTACCTTTCCTAATGATTTCAGAATCTGAATAGTAAGTAGTGCAAATACTACTCAAATATGAACCTGAAATATAGGCTTGGCTTTCCTACTGTGTGAGTTTGAGCAAGCATTAATAATACTTATCCTCTAAACTACAGGACTGCTTTTCTAAGGTCTTTTTCAGCAGTGACATCATTTCATCATTTGATGTTCATTAATTCGATAGATGCCATAACCCCCCTCCCCCCAAAAAATAGGTAAGGTAGTCCTATTTAACCTCTTTTGACATTAAGGATACTGAGGCCCAGGTAGGCTAAATGATTTTCCCAAGGTTGCAAAACTAAATTGGAACAGGGTTAGAACTAAATTGGATTCTCTATGCTATTTTAAGATATTCCTAAGGAATATGACAAAGAGGATCCTGGCCAGTAGAGGGAATAAGGGGTATAAAATTTTGCTTGGGACCCAGGGAATTGAGCCTACTCTAAATGATCCTGACACTCCTGTAGTATAGCAGGAGTTAATAAGAAAAATGCAGGCCAAATCGCCTCAACTGGTTAAAGGAAGGAACTCAGGGATATTTTATATAAACAAACAAATAAGTATATATGTGTTTATATACTTCTATAGAATTTAATGAAGAAAAAGCAACATTGTGCACCTTCATCCTTCAATGTGATGGACTATGCAGAGTGCACAAAAATATGGGCATAGTCTTCACACTTAAGAAGCTTGAAAATTAGAGAAAATATATTGAAATTTATGAAGAAATCAAATGCACAGATATGAAAAATTGGCAATAGAATGTGAACCAGATGCTTGGCCTGGAAGTAAATACAAGGTCAGCATCTTACTCCAGTCTTCCATGCTATCCCAAGAGAGGAGTAATACAATTCAAATTGCTATCTTTTGGGCAGTGCATGTTGATATCCTCACCATCATCTGTAAAATATTTCTCTCTCTCCCCTGCCAACAAAGAGAATGGGAGTTTAGGGGTTCTATCCTTTAGCAATGACATAAATGCAAATGCAAATACAAATTCTCAGGGGAGGAAAGTGTTTTATTAGAGCTCAAAATAAGTTCCTCTGAAATGTGGTTTTGTAGGAGCTCATTCCTATGACATATAAGATTTGGATGAGTTATAAGGGATTACAAAATCCTGGAGGGCATTTCATGAAATAGAAAGTATTATGCAAATGCAAGGAATTACAAAAATAATTACTATTATTATTCAAACAAAAGTTTGTTGATGTGAATATAATATATTCTACACAATGACTGTGCCTTCATACGGACTTTTTCTGGTTTCTGTCCCTGTAACAATTGCTCTCTATAATGAATTAACTAGACTATACTGTGCACTGAAAGGAAACTGAGTTAAGCCAAATTATTAACAATTTTTTTTATTATGCTTTCAAGAAGCAATTACTCTTGAATTATGTGAGCCAGCCTCCTTTTGCATCCTGGGTATTCCAAGAAAAGAAAATCTTACCCAAAGTCCCTAATTTCAAATCACCAGTGCACAATACCTCAAATCAAAGGGATCTCACAAATAATGATATATAATGTATAAATTGAGGATGTTTTATGTAAGTATACATAATATATAAATTTTGTTCATTATGGAGAATATAAATGTGTGTGTGTCTATGACCGTGTGTGTGATTTCAACGTCACTAGTTCTTTGATGTCAGCCTAGCAGTTTTCTCTTTTAGTCCTGCAGACCTTATTTGTGACAAGAGTCTGGATCAGGTGTCTCACATATAGTAGGGGCTCGAACAATGTTCTGGATAATGAAACAATCTGTGTTAATTAAGTATTCAGAAAAAGCTCAGCAAAGTCATTTGACTGAGTTAGTAAATTGGTTGCCATGGCAATCTCTTTTCAGATTGGAAAGAAACCATAGGAGGGTCAAGAGCAGATTTTACACAAATTGGGGATGAGGAGAGGGGAGAGAAGCACCATCATTTTTTTTTTCATTTTTTTCCTGTTCTGGAGATGAATAGGTATATAGAAAAGGCAATTTATGGTTTTCATTTAGATTAGCAAGGGAGTTCTTTCAGGACAAGGATCAGCTATCACAATAAAATGCCATTTTCTTGGCTGAGTTCTGCCATTGGTAACCCTCAATAATACAGGTGGAAGGAGAAAGCACTATAATGACGTTTAGCATTGCGGTTGTCAGGAGCTTGCTGAGGGCTGTGGACAGGCAAAAGGCACAAAGGTTTTCCTTGCCTGGAACCACACACTTGGTGAGAAAAAGTAATGCGATTTTTATTAGTTTGTTTTGCCTTGTTTGTTTCTTGGTTGGAAAAAAGACTGCCCAACTCAGTCTGTGATTGAATAACAGTTGAATTAATGACAGGTTTTCAATCAGATACCAATTTGTAATCATTTATGCATGCCTTTTATTTTTTTTCGAATTGCATACTATAGAGTCACTATCAAGGTATAGCTAATTAGCAGGCAGGTACATTTTGTGTTGTTATATTCATAAAGAAACAATATAGTAGCATGGAAAGAACACTAGACTCAAAAGTCAGGAGATCAGGGTTATTATTCCAGCTTCATCATTTGCCAATTAGGTGGTCATACAAAGAACTTGTATAAATTGTATGCATGTATAATTGTATAAATGTCACAGGGAAAAATTTGAGAGCAATATCAGCTGCTCTACCTATCTCATGAGTGGTTATGAGAACCAAGTGAGGCAATTTGTGTGTATTACGTATAAAAGTAGTGCATAAGTGTCATCGGTTTTATGGGCATGCAATCTGCACAGTTGTACAAGGTCCCATACTTAGCCCCACACTTGGTTTCATAATCTATTGTCATTATTTTCAATAATTTTTGAACAAGGGGCCCACAAATTATGTAGCCATATCTGGATATATTATTAGAAAGAAATATCCTCTTACATAATAAGCCCTATTTTTGAACTGTGGCTATGAATCTGGGCAGTGTATCCCTATTGTTCATTGAATTTCAAACAGGAAAAACTGGAATGGATTAGTGAATGAGATGCTATAGGCATTTTTGAGGTTGTTCACTTTTCATGTGATATCAAGCAAATCACATAGGTCAAGACTGAGTTAAAGTTAAGTAACAAGATTGAGTTTAATAGGTCTAAATGTGAGAAATAATTGCACATCATGGTCTACATCCATTTTCCACAAGTATATTTGATTTGTTTGGAGCATTTTAAAGGGAATCGAGTTCAGTGTGTGTGTGTGTAGAGGGACTGAGTTCTTAACATGATAATTGTCAGTAAGAACAGGATCAGGGGGCTATGTGGGAATGACACAAACTTTAGTCTACCTGCTGTTTTAGTTGACCCTAATTCCATGTAGATTTTGTTTTCCATTCCTAGTAGTCGAACTTGTTAGGCCACAATACATAGGGGATCTCTTCTGAAACCTGTCATGGCAATTATTCTGCCTGGTGCCATGTAAGATAGCTAGTCTATGTAGAGAAAAAGATTAAGAATACATAAATATCAGAGTCCAGTTTGTAGCCTTATTGTGTGATATCTTCATGTGGGAACTTAATAAAGCTCAGGGCCTTGAATCCTACTGTTAAACCATGGAAAGAAAGAAAGACTTTAGGCTTCTGCTAGGAAATATATGACTTGTAAAATTCACCTGATTTTCAAATGCTTTACACATCTTCTCTCACCAAGATACCAAAGACCTTCTTGAACTAAGGAAACCTTACTTCAGACAAATGGTTTCCATTGCTGATGGAAATGCAAAGAAGACTGGAGTGAATTAGTACATGTATTGTCTCTTCCATTCACAAATATAAAGAAAAAATGCATAGCTACTTTAAAAGAATGTATTTAATTAAACAGGGAAGACATTGTAAACCTATATGAAAGTTGGAATTTCTAAAATAATATTCTGGGTAGAAATTACAGTTAACACTAAAATTTTACCTGATTTCTTGGCAAAAAATGAAAATGTGCTAAGTGCTACTTTGTGTATGTGTTTCTTCCCTGTTCCCTCTCTCCACAAAAAATGTTTCCAGTTTACATTTGAGCTGAAAAAACTCCCCCTTTTGACCAACAGACATGTGAATTTAACTATCTGGAACCCTATACTCTTTGTTTTTAAGATTTTATTATCTATTTGTGGGGGAAGGCATGCAGGTGAGAGAGAGCATGAGAGTGGGGCAGTGGCAGAGGGAGAGGGACAAGCAGACTCCTCAATGAGCGGGGAGCCCAAAACCAGGCTCAATCTCAGGACCCCGCAATCATGACCCAAGTCAAAGGCAGATGTTTAGCCGACTGAGATACTCAGGCTCAGCCCTGCCTTTTACTCTTTTACTGCCTAGTTATAGCCTTACTCTAAATCACAGTGGGAAAATGCATTTCCTATACATTTAGCTTTTATGAACTACACGTATGGCAAAATACATAATAGGAGAAAACAAAGATAATTTATAATGGCCAGATAATATATGTAATTGACCCTCAATCCTTGAAACTATTTTTTTTCCTGCCTGAGTAATGAACAATTTTCAACATAAATGGAACAGTACACGCTATCCACACAAAACTAACATATGAAACAATATATAGAGTCAAAAATTAGGGATGCCTGGGTGGCTCAGTGGTTGAGCATCTGCCTTCAACTCAGGGCAGAATCCTGTTTCCTGGGATCTAGTCCCACATCAGGCTCCCCATGGGGAGCCTGCTTCTCTCTCTGCCAGTGTCTCTGCCTTTCTCTCTCTGTGTCTCTCATAAATAAATAAACATAAACAAAAATTAAAAGCATGCCCTACATGAATATTGAGTAATCATTACTGACATTGCTAATAATACTGTATTGTAAATTTGAACATTGTTAAGAGAATAGATCTTAAAGGTTCTTATCACACACAATAATTTGTAGCATTTGTGGTGATGAATGTTAACTTATTGTAGTGATCATTTTACAGTATCTACAAATATCAATTCATATTGTACACCTAGAACTAATAATAATGTTATATATCAATTATATCTCAATAAATAAATAATATCCTTAGTGTTATTTTGAAATAAACTAGAAATTCTCATGCAAGTCACAGTTATAAACAAGAGTCAGACCTTTCATCAGGCAAGATATTAAAGGAATACAAATTTGTCCTTGGTAGCACCTATTTTTGTCTTGAGTTCTCTTCTGCCTTTTGACCTCTCTCCCCTGGCTTTGAGAACCTCTCTATGAAAATACTCCATTTAAGGTTGTCCACCCCAAGCAACAATGAAATTTTCATTTTGTCCTTTTTTACTTCTCATCAGGTTTGGATTTGGATGGATTACCTAGTACCTGTGGTAAAATTATGCTATTTTTTGGAATATCATTAGAAAGCTACATCAGATTTGTCCACTGGGTGATTTTTTTGAGATCATCAAGCTAATGTGCTGCTCCTATGAAGATGCTGAATGGCCACTAAAGTTTAAATCATCCTTTCTTGGGCAGCCCGGGTGGCTCAGCAGTTTAGCGCCGCCTTCAGCCTAGGGCCTGATCTTGGAGACCCAGGATTGAGTCCCACATCAGGCTCCCTGCATGGAGCCTGCTTCTCCCTCTGCCTTTGTCTCTGCCTCTCTCTCCCTGTGTCTCTCACGAATAAATAAATAAAATCTTTTAAAAAATCATCCTTTCTTTCAAAACTAAACATCTCTTTCTTATTGGAGAACATTGTCTCCCTAAAGCTGGTTTATGTTTTAGTGCAGAAACCAGAAACTTGGTAATTGAATCTCCCCAAAATACTTTTACACCAGCATATGAGGATTTCTTTCTGTTGTTTTCATTTAGTTGCTGTCTAAGCTCAATTCTGCTCAGTTTTTGAGACATAGCAAGATTATACCCCAAAGGTGTTAGGAGATTTTAAAATTTTATAACAGCTCCTCAAGAGTTGAAAAAAGAAGTTGTAAAATTGGATAACTAGTATTTCTGCTTCCCACTAATTACTTTGGAACAGTTACAATTGGTATTTGTGACTACATCAAAAGTTGTTCTTAACTTTTTGCATCCTAGACTTGCAGAATTTTAAAAAATACTCAAAGAATCTTCTTCTTGAGATTCACTTTGTTTTGCAGTTACTAATCTCCTATGCAATGCCTCATTTTAGGAGCTGTCTTTTCTACCAGACTGTGAAACAAACAAAGTATTTATTTTATTTTATTTTACTTAAAATCAACTTATTAACAAATAGTTAATAGTGTGTTATTAGATTTAGATGTAGAATAGTGTGTTATTAGATTTAGATGTAGAATTTAGTGAGTCATCAGTTGCATATAACACCCAATGCTCATTCAATCAAATGCCCTCCTTAATGCCCATCACCCAATTATCCCATCTGCCACCCACCTCCCCTGCAGCAACCCTCAGTTTGTTTCCTAGAGTTAGGAGTCTCTTATGATTTGTCTCCCTCTCTGATTTCACCTTATTTCATTTTTTTTTCTCTTCCTCTATGTTCATCTGTTTCTTAAATTCCACAAATCAGTGAAAATATATATTTATCTTTCTCTGACTAACTTATTTTGTTTAGCATAATACCCTTTAGTTCTATCCAATCATTACAAATGGGAAGATTTCATTGTTTTTGAAGGCTGAGTAATATTCCATTATATATACATATATACATATATAAATATATAATTATATATAATATTCCATTATATATACATACATATACACAAATATGCATATATATACCACAACTTCTTTATCCATTCTTCTGTCAATGAGATCTGGGCTCTTTCCATATTTTGGCTATTGTGGATATTGCCACTATAAACATTGGGGTGCATGTGCCCCTTCAAATCACTAACAAACAAGGTATTTCTAATGTCTTCCCCAGGATCTGGTTCCATTGTGGCATCCTCCTTGAATCTACCTATTTCTGTCAGGCAGCAATTAAGGCTTTAGTGTAAACCTTTACTTTCCTCTTTTTTTTTTAAGATTTTATTTATTTATTCATGATAGTCACACAGAGAGAGAGAGAGAGAGAGGCAGAGACACAAGCAGAGGGAGAAGCAGGCTCCATGCAGGGAGCCCGAAATGGGATTCGATTCCGGGTCTCCAGGATCACACCCTGGGCCAAAGGCAGGCGCTAAACCGCTGGGCCACCCAGGGATCCCCTTTACTTTCCTCTTATGTCAGAATGTCTACCTTCCTGTTAGCTTTTTCATTTACAGCAGTGCTACTCAAAATATAGTCTATAGATAACTATAGAAGTTGAGAGTAAGCATTTAGAAAACTTGATAGCAATGTAGAGGGAGGGGAAACTGATCCTTTATCAGAAATAGCTTAAAAACTAATGTTTTAGGCCCCTACTCTGATTAACTGGATTTTGATAACAAATACTTCAGTATATTGAGATGGAAAGTTACTGCTTTGAGCTGACTTATCCATGTTCTGGAGGCACAAAGGAATAGTGTTAAGAATAGGAGTGTTGATCCTAAGACTGTAATTTGCTCAGAATGTGGTACATAGGGAAGACTTGATTTTCTGAAGTATAAGACAATATATAGCACATTATCTGAGTAATTCAGTTAGGGAAGCTTCTAAACTAAATGGTATATTAGGAAGTCTTAGATGGCCTTTTCCCATTAGAGACTCCAACCTATGTAGAGAGAAGTTACCTGGGTGATTTTTGCAAAATTAAACCTGTACTTTTCCCAAGTTAAAACTTAAGAGCTTAGTTTTATTTGGTGATAAAGAGTAAATATGCTTTTTCATCAAAGTGAAGAGCTCATCTGACAGAAGTAAATTTGATTTTCTTGAAAAAGAAATTCTGTCTCGGGAGGAATTATATTTTATTTTATTTACCATAAGACAGGATCAGGCCCACCAGTTTCTAATTCTGGTAGTGAAAAAACATTTCACCATAAGTATATATACCTCCTTTTTCTCAGAATGTATATAACTAATACTTCTTTATTAGTCCTATAAAGGATCAAAGGACTTGAATACTTCTTACTCTTTCTCCTTGAAATGGCAGTAAATCCCTTGATTAAATCTGACCCTCATCTTGAAGTGAAATGAGAATATGAGCATATCTCAGAGATCTTGCAGGTTCGGTTCCAGACCATCACAATAAAGCAAGTCAAATGAGTTTTTTAGTTTCCCAGTGCATGTGAAAGTTATGTTTACGCTATACTGTAGCATATTAAGTGTGCAATAGCATTATGTTTAAGGAATAATGTGTGTATCTTAATTAAAAATACTTTATTTCCTGGGCAGCCTTTGTGGCTTAGCAGTTTAGCGCCGCCTTCAGTCCAGGGCTGATCCTGGAGACCTGGGATCGAGTCCCATGTTGTGCTCCTTGCATGGAGATGCTCCTTGCATGGAGCCTGCTTCTCCCTCTGCCTGTGTCTCTGCCTCTTTATCTCTCTGTGTTTTGCATGAATAAATAAATAAAATCTTTTAAAAACTTTATTTATTAAAAAATGCTTTCAACAAGTCATAATCTTGGTGGGAGATCTTGCCTTGGTGTGGATGGCTGCTGACTGATCAGGGAGGTGATTACTGAAGGTTAGTGTGATTGTAGCAATTTCTCAAAATAAGACAATAAATTTGTTCGTGTCAGTTGACTCTTTCTTCCATGTATAATTTCTCTGTAGCATGTGGTGCTACTTGATAGCATTTTTTTTTTTGCATAGTAGAACTTCTCAAAATCAGAGTCAATCCTCTTAAATCCTGCTACTATCTTATCAAATAAATTGATATAATGTTTTAAATCCTTGTTGTCATTTCAACAGACTTTATAGCATTTTCACCAAAAGTAGATTCCATTTCAAGAAACCAGTTTCTTTGCTCATCCATAGGAATCAACTCCTCATTCATTAAAAGTTTTATCATGAGATTGCAGCAATTGAATCCCATCTTCAGGCTTCCCTTCTAATTCTCCTCTTGCTGTTTATACCTCATCTACAGTCACTTCCTTCAGCAGAAGGAAGGAATCAATTTCTTTCAAACTCTTGTTAATTTTGATATTTTGACCTTTTCCTATGAATTGCAAATGTCCTTAATGACATCTAGAGTAGTGAATCCCGGGCACCTGGGTGTCTCAGTTGGTTAAGCATCTGCCTTTGGCTCAGGGTCCTGGGATTGAGTCCCTCATGGGCTCCCTGCTCAGTGGGGAGTCTGCTTCTCCCTCCTCACTGCTTATGGTCTCTCTCTTGCTCTCTTTCAAATAAATAAATAAGATCTCTTAAAAAATTAGAATGGTGAGTCCTTTTCAGAATTTTTTCAAATTATTTTGCCCACATCCATCAGAGGATCACTCTCTTTGGCACCTATGTTCTTACAAAATATATTTCTCAAGTAATAAGACTTGAAAGTTGAAATTACTCATTGATCCATGGGCTGCAGAATGGATGTTGTGTTAGCAGGCATGAAAACAACATGAATCTTGTACATCTCCAGCAAAGCTCATGAGTGACCAGATTAATTGTTCATGAGCAGTAATATTTTGAAAGGAATATATATATATTTTTTCTGAGCAGTAGGTCTCAACAGTGGACTTAAAATATTCAGTAAATCATGTTGTAAGCCGATGTTCTGTCATCCAGGCTTGTGTTGTTCCGTTTGTAGAACACAGGCAGAGTAGTTTTAAGATCATTCTTAAGGGCCCTAGGATTTTCAGAATGGTGAATTAACATTGGCTTCAACTAAAAGTCACCAGCAGCATTGGCCCCTAACAAGGGAGACAGCCTGTCATTTGAAGCTTTGAAGCCATTGACTTCTCCTTTCTAGCTAAGAAAGACCTAGATGGCAACTTCTTCTAGTAGAAGATTATTTGTCTACATTGACAATCTGTTGTTTAGTGTAGCCGCTTCTACTAATTATCTTAGCTGGATCTTCTGGAGAACCTGCTGCAGCTTCTACATCAGCACTTGCACTTCTATGCTATGGAGATGGTTTCTTTCCTTAAACCTCATGAACCAATCTCTGCTAGTTTCAAAGTTCTTCTGCAACTTCCTCACCCCTCTCAGCCTTCATGGAATTGAAGTGTCAGGGCCTTGCTCTGGATTAGCATTGGCCTAAGGGAATGTTGTGGCTGGTTTGATCTTCTATCCAGACCACTCAAACGTTTTGCATATAAGCAGAAAATAAAGCTATTTCATTTTCTTATTTGTGTGTTCACTGGAATAGCACTTTTAATTTGCTTCAAGAACTTCTCCTTTGCATTCACAACTTGGCTGTTTCATGCCTTCCTCACTAAGCTTCATCATTTCTAGCTTTTTATTTATTTATTTATTTTAATTTTTATTTATTTATGATAGTCACACAGAGAGAGAGAGAGAGAGAGAAAGAGAGGCAGAGACATAGGCAGAGGGAGAAGCAGGCTCCATGCACTGGGAGCCCGACGTGGGATTTGATCCCGGGTCTCCAGGATCGCGCCCTGGGCCAAAGGCAGGCACCAAACTGCTGCGCCACCCAGGGATCCCTGATTTATTTTTTAAAGGTTTTATTTCTTTATTCATGAGAGACACACACAGAGAGAGAGGCATAGGCATAGGCTCCCTGCAGGGATCCTGATGCAGGACTCAATCCCGGGACCCCGGGATCATGCCCTGAGCCAAAGGCAGACATTCAACCACTGAACCACCCAAGTGCTCCACTAGCTTTAGATTTAAAGTGAGAAATGTGTGACTCTTCCTTGCACTTGAACACTTAGAGGCCATTGTAGGGTTATTATTTGGACTAGTTTCAATGTTCCTATGTCTCAGGGAATAGGGAAGCCCAAGGAGAGGGAAAAAGATGAGGGATAGCAAGTTGTTGGAGTAGTCAGGACACATACAGAATTTACCAATTAAGTAAATTTATCAATCATATGGGTGTGGTTTATTGCACTCCCAAAACAATTGCAATGGTAACATCAAAGATCACACATCACTAACAAATATAAAACTCATGACAATTTTGAGATACAGTGAGAACTACCAAAATCTGGCACAGAGATGTGAACAAATTGTGTTGGCAAAAATGGTGCTGTAGACTTGCTGGATGCACGGTTGTCACTAACCTTCAATTTAAAAGTGAAGGGAAGGAAGGAAAAGAGAGAGAGAGAGGGAGAGACAGAGACAAATAAAGAAAACCCACGATATCTATAAAACATTAAAAAGCTAAGCAAATAAAACAAGTTGTGTCTGTATGTTACTAAAGCTGACGTTTATTTAAATTAGTCAAACTTTATTTTGACTCTGTGCTTCCTAAATGGTAGATTGCAATTTGAATGAAACAGTACCTTGTTACTCTTTTAATTTACACTGAAGTGATTTTAACTGGGTTTATTCCAATTTTTTCTAGTGAATGTTCTGTGCTTTGTTTTGTTTCACCATGCCTGACAAAAGTGCAAATGGAGTATACCAAAGATAAGTGAAGGCTTCCAAGTGCTAATATATTATTTAAGAAAAACTCACATTATCTTCCTACAAATCCAATTCAGCTGCTCTGTTTTGAAATTATTCCTAGAAATGCTATCTTCATAAAGCAACAAAGTCACTACAGCAACAAAACCATCTGATGTGTTATGAACATTTCCGGACTGTATTTTGATGGGAATATTTCTAAATATGACAATAACAGCATGACAATCAATTAGGTAATAAATTAAACAATGCTCGATTTGAATTCAGAGAGCACATTTGTAAAAGCATTTGCTTGAACCATAGTGTATGGTCTTTTGCCCATATTCCACGTTTGAAACCATTGTGGTACCCATTCTTATTCTGCTTTACAAATAGGGAAGGCATTTACAATCCTTGTAGTTCTCTTCATATGGCTTTTTAGATGAAGCTTTACAAAAACTTTCAATAGGAATAAAATGTTCTTTCTAACATTTACATATAAATTGTAGCAAAGCTCTGACTCTGAACATAATTTTCTCCATTATTTTATCTTAATAATTCAGTAACAAGGTAACTTTCTTTTAGAGATGAAATAAGGATTCTAATGTCCCCATATCATGTATGATTCTTATTTTAAGATTTATTTATTTATTTGAGAGGGAAGGAGGGGCAGAGGCAAAAAGAGAGAGAAACCCAAGCAGACTCCAAGGTGAGTGTGGAGCCCCGCATGGGGTTCCATCTTACCACCCTGAGATCAACCTGAGATCAACCTGAGCCAAAACCAAGAGTCAGATGCTCAACCAGCACCACCAAGGCACCCCTCATGTATCATTTTTAACTGCATTTCTCCATTAGTAGAATGAAGGACAAGATCTTTGGGGTATGTAAAGTTTTTTTTGAGGGGGGGGATGTAAAGTTTTAAGACTACAGCATCTTTTCAGGATTCATGCCTAGGGCTAGCCAAGCCTAATAAAGCTGGCCTACTAGGCTTTCTTTCAGTAACCTTGCCTTTTTCTCTGAACATTCTATTTACTTCTGTTCTTCCTATTGCTTTGTTGGCTTTGATCCATTGCTCCATCTTAATACCTTATTTCTATGTGATCTCTGGCCCTTGGCTACTTGTTCAATTTTTTTTATATCACTTTCTTGTCATCTGGGTTTTGGAAATAATTTATAGCTAGACTATTATTTTTATTTATACTTTTCTCTTATACTTTGTCTTGACATTTCTTATGCTGACTCATAGGCCTTTTCTTTTATTCACTGATACTCAAGACCTTGTCATATATCCAAAGAATGAGGTGTCCTGGTACCATAGTATACTCCCTTCTCCAGTAGCAAGGTTAAGGAAAGTCTGTGTGTGTTACTGATTATCATTTTAAGTTGGCTTTCTTCTGCTTTGGTTGATTGTAGTTTGGGTCTCATTGTATCTTAGTATGCAATACAGTATTTTATAGCATCTAAACTTAAAAACTACAAGTTATTATATTACTTTCATAGAGTTTACCCTTTGTACTATATAACCAGTTTTTGCTTAGCCTTTGTTACCTGTTTTTATCTTGAGGAAATACATACTCTTTCCTTATTTTGAATTCGTGAGGACAGACAGAACATAATTTAAGTTAAATTATGAGCAAAAAACATGGAGGGGGCACCTGGGTGGCACAGTCAGTCAAACAACTGACTTTTGGTTTTGGCTCAGGTCATGATCTCAGGGTTGTGAGATCAAGCCCTGCATCAGGCTCCACACTCAGTGCAGAGTCTGTTGAAGTTTCTCTTTCCCTCTCCCTCTGCCCCTAACCTGCACTCACTCCTCTCTCTCTTTCTTTCAAATAAATAAATAAATCTTTTTTAAAAAGACTTAAATTATGTGCAATAAACTGAACTATGAAGCCTGACCCATTTTCATCCTGATACTCTAGCTGGCAGAAACATTCACTTAATCTAGAGCACCGGTTGTTCATACCACTTAGTTTATGTGTTTTTAACTGTTATTATTTCTTTTAATTGAAGGCTTTTCTCCCTATGCACCATCTAAACTCCATACTATCATTGTATTCTCCATATCTAGCATATTGCTTTATATAACTATGGGCTCACTTTATGGACTGATAATATGCAATGAACCATGGAAATAAAAGGAAAGTGTTGGTATGTCCCTTTCAGAGGTCATTCTGAGAAGCTCTAAGAAGAGAAATTTATTAAAGAAAGACTCTAGAGAAGTTAATAAATCAACATAACCCCTCTAACTGGCTTTTCTTCTCTTAGAACTATAAAATGAGATGATTCAGCAAAGAATAAATTATGATAAAAATGCTTTATTCAGATATAAAACCTTAAGCCTTTTTGAATAGAGTTTGACAACCTCATGACATTTATGCTAATTCATGTGCTTGCAAATTGGTTCACACGTGCTAGGCTCTAACACCTTAGCAACTAATATATTCCAGATTTAATGCAGTCATAGTGTATTTATACTTTCATATAATGTTTCTTTCTTTCCTGTCAACAATTATTAGCACAAAATGTACTTGGACGATGTGATACAAGCACCATGTTGCACTTTCTTCTACTGTGGAATAACTATCCAATTAGATCCACTGACATGTTGAAAACATGTCCATTGTACCTATTTTATTTCTGCTTTATCCTTTTGTTTCATGGTAGACCAACAGAAAGCTCATATGTGTAACAGACATGAGTGTTTGCTACATAATATGTTCAAAAATTGCTATCTGAGGTACATTATGCCTTTTAGTTGGTACCCCAATTTTCTATATATTGTAATATAGTACAGCAAGTATTCTGGATATATTTTGAATTGTGATGCCAACCTCAGGGCAGGTCAGCAGTTCCTAGGGAAAAAGATACATTCTTAAGGACATCCACAGAGCCATTTGCACATACAGTGTGAAATATGAGGAGCACTGACTATAGAACTGTTTATAAAAAATACTGAGAACACGGGATGCCTGAGTGCCTCAGCAGTTGGGCATCTGCCTTTGGCTCAGGGTGTGATCCTGTAGCCCTGGTATCGAATCCCACATTGGGCTCCCTGCATGGAGCCTTCTTCTCTCTCTGCCTATGTCTTGGCCTCTCTCTCTCTCTCTCTCTTTGTCTCTCACGAATAAATAAATAAAATCTTTTTAAAAAATACTGAGAACAGACTTTGGAATCAGACAGATCAGAGTTTGCAAACTACTACTTGGTTTTATTAGTTGTATGGTTTCAAGCAAGTCACCACCTCTTTGTGAGCCTTGGTCTCCTAATCTCTGAAATAGAAAAGAATAATACATTTTATGTTTATGTATTAACTGAAATACAACAAATATTTGACAGTCATTGATTTTTCTGTCCCTTTCCTACTGTTCTACCACAATATCTAAAATTCCCTAATTAGATATTCATCTTAATGTTCAGGTGACAATACTACAATCTCTCTTAAAAGCACAATATTCTTAGAAAGAAAAACATATTAAACAAGAATGTTTTAAAATCTCAGGTATTACTTCATAAGGCCCTGAGGGAGTGAAACCAGATAGTTCTAGTGAGGAAGAAGTAGTTGGCAAATTTGAGTATAGATATTTTTTCCCCAGAGGTTGATAGAATAAAGCAAGACATTGCTGTTATGGGATATGGGCAATGTAGTCCAGACAATGGATACCGAACGATAAAGAGGACTCACAAAAGAAAAATGAGTAAAGGAGGCTCATCAAGAAAGAATGGTCACACAAGGGATGAACTCAGCTGCTTCTAAATTGTGCTAAGATTAGGCTGGTGAAAGGCAGTGTTCTCAATGTGGAAACATGTTCACATCATTGATTTGGATTATTGAAATAATGACAGTAAAGTACATGATGTTTCAGGCACATATCCAGTCATTTCACACTTGTTAACTTATTTATTGCTTGCAGTAACTCTAAGAGGTAGGATATACTATCATCTTCATTTTACAGATGAGGAAATAAGACACAGGGCAATTTGGTACTTGACTAAACATGACAACCGGTGGGTAGAAACGCCAGGACTTAACTCTAAGCAGTCTGCTTCCAGAGTCCATGTATTTAAACTTGGAATAATAGCTGGGTTTTATACCTAAAACATGAATTTATATCTTTAATTCCATATTCTTAAGGGATAGATAATTAGTATATTGGAAAGATATACAGACTGGAAAGCGGGAGACCTGGGTACTAGTATGAGTTCCATTGTTATAGGAACCTTGAACAAGTCATTTTCTGCCTTCTGGACCTCATTTTCTTGATCCATGAGATGATAGATTGGAGCTAAATAATTTCATGATCCTTTGCAGTTATGGTTCTATCAAACATTATAAGAATTCATTATTTTTAAGGTCATTCAGAATTTTATTATGTATTTACTCAGGAGATGCTACATGTGATTTAAAAAACAATCATTCTAATCCTCTCTTTAGCAGCTATAGAGTTTTGGTGAAAGGTATAAGTTCATTTGAGCTTTGGAATATATAGGTACCTGCTGCTGATTTTGATTACCATAAAAGCACACTGAAGTTTCTTTTAGAATCTTCCTGACTTTTGAATAATTTTCTCTTTTTCAAGGAGTAAAAGCATCATGTTCTCTTTCTTTCTTCCTTTCATTTTTAAGGGCTTATTTACCAAGAGGAACTATTGACAACTATTATGGGTAGAGTGCACCCCTCTCCACCCCACAAAGGAAACCATGAAGATTCTACCACGCAGTGAATTAAATATCTTTTTCTCTAGCAGCAGCTTAAGTTAAATGGCATTTTAGGCAGCATAAATTTCATGAAATGGCAGTAATTTCACTTTTCCGCTCTCTGGGCAGGATTGGGGGGGGGTGTTGTACAGTTGGACTGGTAAAGTTATGGCTGTGTTCTATTTAGATTGAGTTCGGATTAGGTATGTTTGATTGAACTGCTGAGCTAATGCAGCAGCATTTTCATTTGACGCAGATATATAACTCTGTGTTTATCAGCTGCAGGATTCAGCATTACCCTCCTGGTTCCAAAGATCAGTTCTCAAAATGCGACTGCAAAGTTTTCCCAAGTTCACCTTCCAGATTTTTAAGTAAAAGCAAAAGAACAAACACTGGTGTTAATGTACATTCCTAAGAAGAAATCTGGACGTGATTAATGTCTCTCTCTCCTGTGGGCCCCACAACACTTTGTTTCTGGCTCTATTAAAGTACTTATTTCATATTGCTTTGCCTTCAAGTTAGCTGTGTACTTGTTTATCTTCTCTGTTGACTTAAATTCCTTGTGAATAGAAGCAGCTTCCCTTAGTGTATATCCTCTGAGTGCCTAGCACAGCACCGAACACAAAAGAGGTGCCCAATGCATAATCATGGAATGAATCAATTTTGTAAAATTCAGGAAGCTGTTCAAATTCTTTGAACTCAATGTAATCTTGAACCGAAAACTTAGTTTCACAAGACATTAATGTTCTGCCAAATTAAAGAGTGCTATACACTCTGGGAGACCAATCTAACCTACTAGGCCCTATTGTTTTTTGGTTGAGTCTACCTTCTTGCTGTCATATAGATGCTGTTTGCCTTATGAAAATATATGGCATATAGCAAAAAATGCTGACTTGTTATCTGGGGTATATTAGCAACTACCCAGGGTATTTTCTCCTTGTCCCCAATTATTCACAATATGAATGAGGAGAGCAGTGTGAGCTTCTAATTTTAAAACTTCCAAACATATCTGAGACCTCAGCAAAAGCCAAAATAAAGAGGAAACTTTTCTCCCATTTTTATGCAAAGGTACAGCATGTATAATTGCTGCAGAATCCATCATCCTATCTTCCGAGATAGGTGACAGTTGAAGTAAGACTAAAGATCAGTTTGAGGTTCCCCAGAAATAAGAAAATCTACTATAGTTCTATGGCTAACAGTCTATGTCATTAGATGATACTAGTTAGTGGTAGTGTAACTGTTATATGTGAGACTCTTTGTTATGGATTGAAGTGTGTCCCTCCAAAAAAGATACGTCGGAGTCCTGGGCACCTGGGTGGCTCAGTTGGTTAAGAATCTGCCTTCAGCTCAGCTTGATCCCAGGATCAAGCCTGGCTGAGCAGGAAGTCTGCTCTCCCTCTCCCTCTGACCCTCCTTGCTGCTCATTCTCATGTTCTTTCTCTCAAATAAATCAACAAAATCTTAAAGAAAAAAAAAAAGGATATGTTGGTATCCTTACCCATAATACCTCAGGATGTGACCTTATTTGGTAGTAGGTTTTTACAGAAGTAATCAAGTTAAAATGAGGTCACTAGCGTGGGTCCTAATTCAATATGACTGATTTCCTTATACAAATGAGAATAGGGAAAAGGTGAGCATCAATGAGCCAAGTGGAGAGGACTGAAAGAGATCCTTCCCTCATAGCCCTCAGAAAGAAGCGAACTTGGAGATGCCTAAATTTTGGACTTTCAGCCTTCAGCACCTGTGAGACAATATGCTTATGTTATTTAGGCCACTTACCCTGTGGTATTCTATTCTGGCAGTCCTAACAGACAAACAGTTATAGTACAGAAATTCAGGATGCCGGAACTGGAGGAGATCTTAAGATCTGTTTCCTTCTTTGCACCCTGCTAATGTATAAACATTTATATCAAAGTGTGGTTCTTTGCTTAAGAGTGGAAAACCAATTATGTATATAGTGTCCAATGAATTGTCCAGTATTTTTCCCTCCATCAAGAAGTTCTTGTGGTTTTTTTTTTTTTTTAAAGATTTAGCATATGTAACTGGGTTTTTCCCAGCTTGATTGAGGTATAATTGATAAGGTGTACTATGTGATGATTTGAGATATAGATAG
Source organism: Canis aureus (assembly GCF_053574225.1). Lineage (NCBI taxonomy): Eukaryota > Metazoa > Chordata > Mammalia > Carnivora > Canidae > Canis > Canis aureus. Next base: position 37,313,435 of record NC_135649.1, on the reverse strand, counting down.
ATAGATGATAGATTATGAAATGATTACTGCAATTAAGCTATTTAACATATCCATCAACTCACATAGTTAGCTTTTGTGTGGGTGTGTAGTGAGAAGACCTAAGATCTATTCTCTTAGCAACTTTCAGGTATACAATACAGATTTATTAAACTATAGTCACTATGCTCTACACTCTAAATTTGTCATATGACTGAAAACTTGTGGTTTGACAAGCATCTTTTCATTTTCCCCAGCTCCAACCACCTCCATTCTACCTTCTTCTTCTGTGAGTTTGACTTAGAATTTTGCGTATTAATTTCATGAGTCTGTTATGCTAATTTTACTTATTTTTTCTTTTTTAAAATTATGACCACTTCCATCATTTCCCCTACCCCCACCCTACACCTCTGTCAACCACCAATCAGTTTTCTGTTTCTGTGGGTTCTTTTTTTTTTTAGATTCCACATATAAGTGAGATTGTACAGGATTTGCCTTTCTCTGTCTCACTTCTTTCACTTAGCATAGTATTCTCCAGGTCCATCTATGTTGTCAAAATGGCAGGATTTCTTTCTTCTTAATGACTAATATAATATATATATATATATATATAATTCATTCATCTGTTGATCTGTTCATAGACATTTAATTGTTTTCATTTCTTAGCTAGTGTGAGTAATGCTTCAGTGACTGCAGGGCTACTGATATCTTTTTGAGATAATGATTTTATTTCCTATATCTCTTTGAGATAGTGATTTTATTTCCTTCTGATATATACCAACTAGTGCTATTGCTGGATCATATGGTAGTTCTATTTTTAATTTGTTGAAAAATCTCCATACTACTTTCCATACTGGCTATACCAATTTTCTTCATCTATTGAAATGATCATATGATTTTTATCCTTTATTCTGTTAAATTAGTATATTATGTTTATTGATTTTCATGTGTTGAGCCATCTCAGGAATAAATCCCACTTGATCATTGTGTATGACCTTTTTAAATGCTGTTGAATTCAGTTTGCTAATATTTCTTTAGGATTTTTTCCACTTATGTTCTTCAGGGATATTGGCTTATAGTTATTTAGTTATTTTTTTGTGGTGTTTGTCTGCTTTCGGTATCAGGGTAATCTTGACCTTGGAAAGGAGATTGGAAGTGTTCCCTCCTCTTTAATTTTTTTGGAAGGGTTTGAGAAGGATTGGCATTAATTCTTTTTTTTTTTTAATGTTTAGAAGAATTTCCTAGTGAAGCCATCTGGTCCTGGGATTGTCTCTGTTAGGAGGTTATTGATTACTGCTTCAATATCTTTACTCATTATTGATCTATTTAAATTTTCTATTCCTTCATGATTCAGTATTGATATTGTATATTTCTAGGAATTTATGCATTTCTTCCAGGTTATCTGATTTGTTGACATATAATTGTTGATAGTATTCTCTTATGATACCTTATATTTCTGTGGTATTAGTTGTAAGGTCTCTTCTTCCATTTATAATTTTATTTATATAAAGGTTCTCTTTTTTGTTTCTTTTGTTTAGTTCAGCTAAAGTTTTGTCAATTTTATTTGCTCTTTCTATTGTCTTTCTATTTTGTTTCTTTTTACTCTAATATTTATTATTTCCTTCCTTCTGTTAACTTAAGGATTAGTTTTTTCTTATTTTTCTAGTATTGAGCTGTAAAGTTAGGTTGTTCACTTGAGACCTTTTTTTCCCTTAATATAGACATTTATCACTATAAAATTCCCTCTTAGCACTGCTTTTGATGCATCCTATAGGTTTTGGCTCATTGTGTTTCCATTTTCATTTGTTTCAAGAAACTTTTTGATTTTGCCTATGATTTCTTCTTTGGCCACATTGATTGTTTAGGGATATATTGTTTAATTTGTACATATTTGTTAATTTTTCAATTTCCTTTTGTTATTGACTTGTAAATCTATACCATTGTTGTCAGAAAAGATATTTGATATGATTTTAATATTCTTAAATTCATTAAGACTTGTTTTATGGCCTAATATACAATCTATCCTGGAAGGTTCCAGGTATGCTTGAGAAGAATATATATTCTGTTGTTGGATGAGATGCTCTGTATATGTCTGTTAGGTCCATTTGATCTGTAGTGTTATTCAAGTCCACTGTTTCCTCATTGATTTTCTGCCTGGATCATGTATCCATTGTTCAAAGTGAGATATTGAAGTACTCTACTATTATTATATTGCTATCTATTTCTCCCTTTAGTTCTGTTAATATTTGCTTTATATATTCAGATGTTATAATGTTGGCTGTATATATATTTACAATTGTTATATCCTCTTGACAAATTGATCCCTTTATCATTATATAGTGACCTTTGTCTATTGTGACAGGTTTTGACTGGGAGTCTGTGTTGTCTGATTTATTTAGTATAGTTATCTTTGCTTTTTTTGGTTATTATTTGCATGGGATCATTTTTTTTTTCATCCCTTGATTTTAAGCTTATGTGTATCCTTAAGGCTGAAAGGCAGCATACTTTTGAATCTATCCTTCTTCCTTCCTTCCTTCCTTCCTTCCTTCCTTCCTTCCTTCCTTCTTCCTTCCTTCCTTCTTTCCTTCTTTCCTTCCTTTCTTCTCCATTCAATTACTATGTATCTTTTGATTGAATAATTCAATCTATTTTAATTTAAACTAATTGTTTATAGGTAAGGATTTACTGTTGCCATTTTTAAATTACTTTATGACTGTTTTCTGGTTGCTTTGTTCCTTTCTTCCTCTCTTGGTGTTCTCTTTTGTAATTTGTTGATATTTCTTTTTTAGTGGTATGCTTTGATTTCTTTCTCTTTATTTTTTATATTCCTGCTAGAGTTTTTTTTTTTCTTTCTGGTTACCATGAGGCTTACGCAAAACATCTTATAATTATAACACTTAATTATAAGCTGATAATACCTTAACTTGAATCATGTACAAAAACTACACTTTTACCCACCCACCCACCCCCGTTTTATGACACTGATGTCATTCTTTACATCTTTGTACGTTGTATATCCATTAACAGATTATTGTAGCTATACTTTTTAATATTTTTTAACTTTTATACTTGAGTTAAAACTGACTTATGCATCAGTATTACAGTATTAGAATATTCTGAGTGTTATTATATATTCATCTTAATCAGTAAATTAAACATATTGTCATAGGTTTACAGGTTGTTACTTAGTGTTTTTTGTGTATGTAAAACTGAAGGTCATTTAAAAGTAAATTATTTTGAAATCAGAAGGAATTTTCCTTGTAGGAACAACATTATAAAGGAAGATCAGGTCACATGTTAGCTCATAAAAATATCTCTTTAATCCACAATGTAGCTGACCTATTTTGTTAATTGTTTTGTAATCCCAACCACCTTTTAAACAGATGGTTAGTTAGATACATACTTGTATTAAGAAAAATACATTTAGTATGCTCAGGGCACATCTCTTGTCCTACCTCTACTTTAATCAATACTAGGAGTCAAGGGAAATCTGTTCCTGCTCCTTTAGAAACAGGAGCAGCAAATATCTTCTGATGTGACCCCAGTGGAAGAAACCTCTTGGCCTTCACTGGTATGAGGAGGATAGGGATAGCAGCTCTGTAGTGGTAGTTTTGACAGCAGAGTAAAAGCCTTTAGTAAAACCCTTATTGGCAGGGTTTCTTGTTATATCCCCAATATTATCCCCAATAGCAATAACAATGTCAGAGGTGATAATAGTGATGTCAGCACTGGTGGCAGAGAGGAGATGGCAAGTTGCCCAATCTACATGGGCTCCTTCCCCCTCTATGACTAATCCATAAATAAAGAGTAATTGGAAAAACCAGGGACTTAGAATCTGAAGTCAATTTCTTTAATTATTGTATGATTTTCAATAAGCTACTTAAATCTTTTATGCCTCAGTTTATGCATTAGTTGAATGTGGATAATAATAATAATTTAGAGGATTGTGTTGATATAGTTATATAATAGTGCCTAGCTCATGTTCAGCACATGAGAGGTTTCCAATCAATGTCCCAAAAGTCAAGTCTATACTTCTCATTTTGAGAATGTCACGTAAGAAAGAATCAATGACCTTGTATGAATTCAGTTCATTAAATATGTTTTCCTTTTGCCAGTGAAACCCACTAAGTCTATGATTTCCCTTTCCAAATCTACATTAATTGTTGTACATGATTGTTTGTTCCTATGTGGTTTATAACTGGTTGTGAGTTCATGTTTTCTGAATATATTTTTTAAAATAACAATGTAAGAATAGTCTATTATTTGAAGGGTCTCTTTAACTTCTAAGTGTGTCTGCATGTTTTTCTTTTCCAGTCCTAGAAATCATATCTGTTCAATGATTTCTCAAATTATTAATAGCAACTTTCTAATATTTACCAATTCTTTGTATAACCATGTGGTTAGCTGCAAGCCCTGTGGATTGGTCCTCATTTTCTTTCCCAATGTCATGTTTACCTGTTTTTCCCTAAGTGATCCCTGTATTTGAAACTTTCCACTCTCCTCTAATGCAAGCTGCCCCTTGTTCTCCAACATTTTCTTGAATCTTCTTCTTTGCTTGATATATTTGAAGTCTGATTGAGTAAATATGCTTCCCTTTCAACTTAATTTTCCTTATTCAGTTCGTATATAGCTATTGGATCATAGGTAGGGGTGACTTTAGTGGTCCTGAAATAAGTATTCTATAAATATTCACAGTGGTACATGTTAATATATAATAATATTTGTCCTATAAAAATGTAGCTCTCACTATTCAATACTGAGCCATTTTATTTCTTGGACATTCTCCTGCTAACCTGATTGTTCCTGAGAATATTTAGAAAAATTTCTATGATCTTCCATCTCAGTTTTATTAATGTTTTATATATTTTCATAATTTAGGGGGACTTTGGTTTCATTGTATTTTGTTTTCCCTTTTTAAAAATTTGAATTCAATTAATTAGTTTCAGAGATAGAGTCTAGTGATTCATCAGTTGTGTATAACACCCAGTCATCATTAGAATCAAGTGCCCTTCTTAGTGCCCATCACCCAGTTACCCCATCCCCCCCACCTCCCTACCCTCCAGCAACCCTTAGTTTGTTTCCTATGGTTAAGAGTCTCTTAGGGTTTGTCTCCCTCTCTGATTAATGCTTGTTTTATTTTTCCCCTGTTTTTCCTTTTATTGAAACCCATTATTAAAAGTTTTCCAAAGAGCAGTGTCTTATTGTTTAGTCTGTAGTAGCAGCAGCAGTAGTAGTAGCTGATGTTGCTGTTTTAATGTGCTGAAGTGCCTTATTTGTTATGATGATAGAGCTGAGAGCACTAGGCAGTAAACTTGGTATAATCACATTATTCCTCCTGAAAAGTTTTGTCCAATCACATTATTCCTCCTGAAAAGTTTTGTCCAGAGGAATAAAAACAGAGTAAACAAACATTGATGTATTAATATCTCTTATTTTATTTTCATATAAACCTGCCTGTCAGCTAGTTGATTTGTTTTCAGCTGAGCTATGTTATCTCTGTGTTTGAAATCAGATAAATACTGAAGTTACATCTGGGCAGGTTTCAAATGAAGATTTTAATTTTATCCTTAATTCTTGTTATAAATAGTTCTCGGGACTATATTTAATAAATATTCCAATTACAGTAATTGCTTTGGCAACATATTTTACCATGATTATTTTTCTCTTTCCAAATTGTACCTTCCATAGCTAGACATTATGTTCTTGTCATTAATCTAGTTTATTCTCAGCTTAATTTTATGTTCACAACTTATTTTTTAAGCTATGTGATAAAGAGTAAAGCCAATTTAAAATAGTTTGAGAAAATAAAGCAGGCTTGTTATGAAAGGGAAACATTAAAAATATTAAATTATTTAAATGGTGTATATTGGCCTAAATTATGTGGCTTCAGTTGCTTATGTACCTATAAAGAAAAGAGAGGAAGCCATGGGTAGGCAAGGCTGAAGTTAGAGCCACTAATCTGGCTGACATGGTGAGGCATTCCAAATTATAGTGCCAAAGGATGGTGGTGAGCTCTGGAATTGTCCTGGTTTGCCTCACTATACAAATGTTCCAGTGTGGGGAATCCCTGGGTGGTTCAGCAGTTTAGTGCCTGCTTTCAGCCCAGGGTGTGATCCTGGAGTCCCGGGATTGAGTTCCATGTCGGGATCCTTGCATGGAGCCTGCTTCTCCCTCTGCCTGTGTCTCTGCCTCCCTCTCTCTCATTCTCTCTCTGGGCCTCTCATGAATAAATAAATAAAATAAACAAACAAACAAATGTTCCAGTGTGGTTGGAGGAGTTGAGTCAGCACAAGTATCCAGCCCAGTGGTTCTTAAACTTTGCACATGGTTGTGCATGGATGTCATCTGCAGAGCTTTAAAAGACTTATACTAGGCCTCTCCTGCAGAGATTCTCATTCAACTGGTATGGGGTGAAGTTTGGGTGTCCAAGCACACCCTGCCCCAACCAAAAAGATTCTAATGTACAGTCAAGGTTGAAAGCCACTGGTTTTACTAAGTATTGTGATAATCAGAACAAGAGCACTAGACATGCTGAGTGGTTTGTGTGAAGGAGGACTTGGGCTCAAACAAACCAAATCATCAACTTAGTTACATCGCAGGCAAATAAGACAGGAGATGAGATAAATGATCTAACTGATAATAGGTAAGTGGTTATACACTAGACATCTACCAAGCTCAGGGAAATAAAAATCACTGAGCACATAAAGAGGCTTCTGAGGATGTTTAGCTACCATCGGAGAGCTTATTAAACTTCAATGAGCAGGGAGAATTATAATCCCTGGAAAAGATTTCAAACGTCTTCCATTGGTACTGTTCTCTCAAGATAAAATAATACTTATCTAATAAATTAATAAAAAGAAAAGTTAGATTGGTGTGTGTGTGCAAATCATGATGTTGGATTTCTCCAAATGGAAGTTAGTTTTGATTTCATATTATAAACTCATAAAAAGAAGACAGTCAAAGATAATCCTTCAGTACATAAATTAGTTGGAAATATTTCTTTCATTGGTTCAATAAATATTAAATGAGTACTGTATCCCAAGTTTTGTGCTAGCCACTGGAGATAAAGCTGTGAGCAAGATATAAACAGATTCTACCCTCAAAAAACACAGTCTTACACTATTACCATATTTTACTAAAAGATTTAAACAAAATAAGTTAATCAGAGAACAACAAATACCATATGATTTTACTAATATGTAGAATTTAAGAAACAAAGCAAATGAAAATAAAGAGAGAAAACAAGTGAACAAAGAGGAAAAAAAAAAAGAGAGAGACAGAGAGGCAAATCAAGAAACAGACTCTTAACTATAGAGAACAAACTGATAGTTACCAGAGGGAAGGTGGATCAGGGAATGGGTTAAATAGATAATAGAGATTAAGGAGTGCACTTGTGATTAGCACCACTGTTGTATGGAAGTGTTGAATCACTGTATTGTACACCTGAAACTAATACTACACTATATGTTAACTAACTGGAATTTAAATACAAAATTTAAAAAAACAGAAGTTTTAAAATAGTTATATTTAAGCAAACAGAAAATCAGCTACTGTAGAGAGACAGACAGAAATTTTTATATAACATGAAGAACAAGTTATATCCTTCTCTTAGTTGAATCCTTTAAATGGAGTTGGGACTATTTTACACTTCACAATTCAGTAGATTGTAGCCATACCCATTTACCCTTTTGTAGTCATTCACTCCAACCTCAGCACATACACCTTAATCTTTCTACAACACAGAAAGCCAATCTTAATCTGGATTTGCATAGACTTTTATCCCCATTTCTTTCATTATCTTAGCTCTTTCATTATTTTTATTTATTCACTTAAGAAATACATTCTAATCACTGTATGTCTTTCTTTCCACATTTTCCCATATCAAAACATCAAACCAACTTGGCAGATAGCAAAAATAATGTACCATAGACAAAGTTATGTGTCTCACAGTTTGCATTCAACTAGAATCTGGGCAACCAAACTGGAAATGCTTGAATAGTTTCAGGGCAAATGATTGTTCAAAATTGACATTATTGAAATTATGCAAGGCTATCTTTAGAAATATTTGTAAATATACTTGGCATATCAAAATAAAAACTGCTGCCACTCCATCAGGATAAATTTTTACCCAAACGAAAGAATTTCCCTCAGGGTGTTAAGACATAGTGCCACTAATTATTACCAAATTTATTCTGGAAAGTTCATATTTGCTACCATATAGTATCAAATTTGTGTTGTTGATGAAGTACAAAAATGCTAAATACTGTTTATGGGTTAATGGTGTTTTTCAAGAGAAACTCTAAGTCAAAGTACTAATGGCTGTAGTCTAGATTTCTGCAAAACCTAACTAGAAAGGGTAATTCTCTTTAGGAATAATTGGTTATCTTTTTAGATGTTCATTTTATCATATATATTTTCCGTTTGAATTGAATCTTTAAAATCCATAATAATTAACAACTCCCAAAATATTTCAGTATTAAGAAAATCGTGGTAGCTGAATGTGTACTCACTGTTACTTATAAATATATCATAAGTAATTTAAAAAAACATTCCACAAACATTTTTAAGTATTTCCCATGGAAATAGTTCTATATAAGTGAACATCTGTGTATCATATAGCCAATTAGCTTCCAGATTGGTAATAGTAATATTTTCACTTCTAAACCAGTCTAATTTATATTACAGCTGTGTCTCCAAAGCACCAGATAGTCAACTTTTGCCAAGATCTTCATGCAGTGTAGTAATCTAAATCATTCTAACAATATTAGATAAAACTCTCTACAAATCATGAGTTAGATTAGTTCCTTTATTATTATTGTTCCATTATTAGCTTAATAATGGCTTGGCATACCAGACAATAAATTATTATACTATATGTTATACGGCATTAAATTTTAGTGAAAGAGAATGAGGTTTTGCAAGTAAATGATTAAATGTTTTAACTGAGACTAGACTTTACTGACACTGAAAAGTGTTGGAAAACACATTCAAATAAGTAAGCGTAATAGTTTGACAAAAGATTCTGAAGCCATGTCATGTGCAGAAGTAACTAAAATCTTGGTCAAATCACCACATTCTTCCTTCCTTGATTCATCATGTGTTGATTACAAATTGAATGTTCTGGGAGTTGTATTAGTTTCTGGGAACACAAAGATGAGTAAAACAAGATTCCTTTACTTAGAGGAATTCACCATTAGGTGAAGAAAGCAAATCAATTAAATACTATTTACAATATACATCCCATTCAGTATTTGAAGTCCTACTATCTAAATATTTGGACTAACCATTTGCAAAACATGTCTATTCAAAATTTACTATCTAAATTTTAAACTTACTATTAGGACTTCTTAGGTACTCCAACAAAAATGATTACCTTGCACAGGAGCCCTGTCCAAAGGATATGGAATATACTACAATAGTATCTCAACTGTTCTCCTGATAGCATTGTATCTTGTGTTCTTGTTGTTTTAACCTGTTGTGGATTATCATTATCATTTTCCCACCCGTTCCTGGAGGGTTTCTCCCTTTGTCAGCCCCAGTGTTTGCTCTTTCATTGCTCATAGTATCTGTTCTTTGCAATGCAGAAGAAAATGTGATTAGTATTGAATACTGCTCAATATCATGGGATAGTGCCCAAAACAGATCCACTAATGAGTTTATCCCATATTAAATGATTATGTATTTATATTTGGGGAGCAGGAAGACAACAAACACTTATTTTTCACAGTTCTGGAGGCTAGGAAGTCCAGGATCAAGTTTCCGGAATGGTTGACTGGTAAAGGCCCTCAACCTGGCTTGCAGATGGCCTCCTTCATGCTGTGTTCTCACATCATGGAGGAGAGAGAGCTATAGCTTTCTGGTCTCTTCTTATAAGAATAATAATTCCATCATGAGGATCCCACTCTCATGACCTCATGTAAACCTAATTACCCCCCAAAATCCCCACCACTAAATATGTATTTGGTATTTTAACTGCTGTATGTTCTGCACAAATCCTCGATGGGTAGCAATTAAGACATTTTAAAATTTTTTAGTGATGGTTGAGAAACTAGAATTTTGGAGAAGAGCTGGGAATGCATTGTTAGCTTTCCTACCTGAAATAATGAAAGATAGATGTCTACTATCAGTGAACTCACATTCCAAAATATTTTAATTAACAAATTAAAGTCAAATATTGAGAGAGGCCAGATTTGAGCTGCAGAATTCTAAGAGACTATTTCAGAACCACCTCCTCTCACAACGATTTATGGCATTGATTGTGATGATGATTTCAAGGGTGTAGACATTTCTCCAAACTCATTAAGTCATCTACATTAAATATGTAAACTTTATGCATTCAATTATACCTCAAAAAAGTATTTCCTTTTTATTTATTTATTTATTTATTTATTTATTTATTTATTTATTTATAGTATTTTATTTTTAAATAATGGCCACAAACTAATATGAATTTTAATTTTAGCTATTTTCATATATATTGAAAAACTTACTATGCATTAAAAGGTTGCACTTATTGAATATAAAGTTTTTATAATCACAGAAAGCAGCATAGTGAGGATCACTGGACTTTAATCTTGGCAATAAAGTAACTACACAACTTTGGAAAAATCACTTTACTTATTCGTGCCTCTGTAAAATTAGCATAACTATTATTTGGGCTTTCACATAAAGTTGTTGTGAGTCTCCAATAAGTTAACATATGGGGATGTGCTATGAAGAGCTCCATTACCATATAAATGCTAGGCATTAGTTCTACCTCCTGAGTAAGAGGTAGTGGCAGTTGTCACCTTGGGCCTGACCTAGGAATGTAGGAAGACTTACCACAGCAAATGTTTGTCAATTAGTCATTTCCCCAAGCCTACTTAAGCTCATTTTTGGCCATGACACCCTCTCTGGAAGTTTTATTTTGTTCTGAAAATCTCTACTTTAGTAGGCTTTACTCCAGTGAAACTGTCTTTCTTTGTTCTTTCTATATATGCAATATTCTTGAGGACAACAAATTTTGGAGAAATGATTTTAACCAACTGAAAATGAAGGGTCTTGTGAGGCTGCAAGGTTTTGGAGCTTTTAATAATCAGTTGACATTCAAGCTGTGTCTATATTACAAACAAATGATTGGGAAATGGCTAAAGTAAGATGTCAGTGTTAGTTTCGTTGTATGAAAATAACATATGTCCCATAAAAAGTTACATCAAAATGCTTATTTCAAGCAGTGGTGTTTGCGAGAGATTGCAAGTCTGATTGCTTTCTCTTAAGCGTTCCTAGTCAAGTATTACCCTTTTTCAGTTTATTCTAATTTTCTTTCTAGATTCTCAGAAACAGGGGTGGGAAGTGATGAACAGTAAACCTGGCATTGAATGTGAGTGGCTTTATATTTAAAGGTACAAGATGTCTAGAGAAAAGAGCAATAACTTTAGCATAACAATACCAGAATGGGACCTGCCTCTGTAGTTATATGCACTTGGACAAGTTGTTTAACTCACTCAGCCTTAGTTTCACTACCTGTAAAGTGGAGATAATGACTCTCTTCTCACAAAGTTCCTATGAGAATACAACTAAAATAATAAATGAATGTAAACCTTGCTATAGACCATTATATAAGTTTGGGGGCCTAAAATTATTTTGATCTTCTGAATAAAAATGTTTTCTTGATAGGAGTGACCATATTGTTTTGACTTTGAAAAAATAAAAACACAGAAAAGAGTTGAATCCATTTTCTGTCCTCCAAAGCATTTAGAATTGAGAAGAAATCACTATTTTTGTTTTCTGTGAAATTGGATCATGGGTAAGCTTAAATGTACAATTTTAGTGCTGGAGGTCTAGGACATGACAATCCAATATAACTTAAAACAAATAAAGAGGAGATCTTTGGGTGGCTCAGTGGTTGAGTGTCTGCCTTGGGCCTGGGGCGTGATCCTGGAGTCCTGGGATTGGGTCCTGTGTTGGGCTACCTGCGTGGAGTCTGCTTCTCCCTCTGCCTGTGTCTCTGCCTCTCTCTCTCTCTGTCTCTCTCTCTCTCTCTGTCTCTCATGAATAAATAAATAAAATCTTAAAAAAAAATAAAGAAAGAAAATGGTAGCCTGAGTATGTTTCTAGTGCTCTCCCCTTCCTGTCTCACTGCTTAGATAGTTAACCACTAGAATAACTCTGTCTGATTATTGGGACTGGCAGATAAGGTCAGATACAATTGAGTCTGTGAGTTGTCCAGAAGAATGTGCAGATTTGGAGATGCTATTGTTTTTAACTACAGGGCTGGTTGAAGACCCAGCAATTTGGACATCAGCAAACTCCTCTTACCCTGTAAGGATTTGCAGGCCATCAGTGAATATATGTAGATCCCATTTGAGCTAGAAAGTATATATTTAAGATTCCTAGAAGAACTTACAAATTATTATGGCAGTTGGTGTGTGTGGGGGCCTTACTGAAAGGAAATTTAGTCAATCTAGCCAAACTATAGCATCTGAATAGAGAGGAAAGAATCTATAAATTATAGCAAATACTAAAAAGAATGTATAAGATATATGTCACCTATTAATTTGCATGTTAATGTGCTAAATTACCATTGCAAAAGAAAATCATTCAGATTGTATAAAAGGTACATTCTATAAGAAAATCTCATAAACTGAAGTGACAAAAAAGTTAAAAATAACAAAGACAAAAAGATACCAGGCAAATGCAAACAATAAAAGAATGAGATTGGCAGTATTAATATCAGAGATACTAAAATTTAAGATCAAAGGCAGCAAATAAGACGAAGGGTGGAATGATAATAGTATAATTAAGGTGATTATGTAGTTTTTCATCCAAATGGGAGACTTTTATGAGGCCTTATTAATGACTCTGGGACAAAAATAATGAAGAAAATGTAACAGTTTTAACCATTTAATGTAAAAATATGGCGACAAAATACAAAATAGTCAAAAATATATTATGCAAGGAGAAATAGATAAAACTATAATTACAATAGAGATGTTAGTATATATCTTTCAGGTTTTGATCTACTAAGTGACTTTAAAAATAGAGAAAATAGAATTTGTGTAACCTCAGTAAGTTTGATATAAAACTTTGAACATTACAAATAGAGATTGTATTAGTTCATTCTCTTGACAACAATTTAATAAATTTAGAGGTCAACATAAAGGTGACACACTCCCAAACTTACACATTTAAAAAAAATTGTTAAGCTTTAAATTGAGGTAAAAATAAAATGTAAATGAAAAAAAATTTTTTTTTGAAAAAATTTTTTATAAAATAATAAAAATAGGGATACTTCATATCAACCTGTAGCTTACAGAGTCAACTGAGGAAAGTATTTATTTTTTCTACTTTAGCTATTTAAAACAAAGACTGAACACAATGAACTAAATATTGAGCTTCAAAAACAAGTAAAAGAATAAAAATTAACCAAAAGAAAGAGGAAGAGATTAATAAAGATAAATGCTGAAATATAAAATAGTATTCGTGCAAAACAGCCATATAAATAAATAACAGCAAAATATGCCTATATGAAGAGTGAATATAATGGCATAAGGAAAGAGTCACTTAATAAAAATGTTGCCTAGTTCAGTATAACCAAAATTTATAATGAAGAAAATATTTTGAAGCCATGGCATTTATAGATTCTTTATGTCAGAGTATATATATTGTTTTCCTGAAAACATATTTTTTTCTCCTCCTTATCACTACTCAATCTGATATCCTGACCCCAGGTGGCCATTTTCCTCTTTAAGTAGTGTGAAACTAGAACACAATTTTCATTTCAAAAAAAAAAATCCAATTTCTAACACAGAGGCACAATATTGCACATAGACAGCAACCCTTGTATCACCTTAATGGCTTAAGTTCCATGGAATAAGTTCGTTTTAGCTGCTGTTAAACTTTGACATATTACATCCTTCCTTCTCACATCTGCTAAGGAAAAAATTAGATGAAATGAATAAGCTGGAACCTCCAAAGAACTGAGATGGTAAACATTATAAAAAAGACTGTATGTAAAATTAATACCTTTTAAAATACTTCCTTTGGGCCTTACCTGTTCTCACTTCTTAAATGAGGAACATGAGATAGGATTCTCACTCAGTATACAATTGGATACAGGGCACAGACCATTTATTTGGTTCTCAACAAATATTCATTCTTTAGTTCCCATTGGAGTGTCAACAAATGGAAAGAGCTCTCTTTGTAATCCTAAAACAGGATTTTCCCAGAATTTGATATTCAATTCTAGTTGTTGGTTCAGTCCTAATTGGTGACTAGGTATTTTCACCTTTCTATTTGAACCCATAACTCTTCCTCCATCACCTTTAAATCTTCCTGTGAAGCAACCAGAAGACAACCTCTGTAGGCTCACTCTGTCACATCTGCACACTTACTTGCATTTATGTTCATATACTCCAGCTTCCTCATTTTAGCCTAGATAAAGTGTCAGTACTTCTAGATAAGTTCATCTCCTCCATTTGTACACTAAATATCATTCCTTCTTCACTATTTAGGGACATGGATCCAGCACTTCTCCCTTCACCATGAGTTTGCTTCTCTAATGAGTTATACCCATCACAGCACTGCTATATAATTCTTATGTAGTTGTCTACACAATGAGCATATACCTTATGTCCAGTCCAGTGATAAAAGCTGTGAGAATATCTTTACCCAAAGTAAAAGATAGGTTTCTTCCCATGGAAGAGATTCTATACTGCTTGGTAAATCATTACTTACCTTCTTTATTTTTGCATGGTGCTTTCTACTTTCTAGTGAGGTAAGTAGAACAGGTATTATCACCATCCTCATAAACATCTCTTTATCATCTTTTATTATTACCATCTTTACCATCAGTCATCATCCTAGAAGCAGCTAACATTAAATGAGTATTTATTTTATGCTAAGTGTGTTACATCCGTTATCTCATTTATTTTTAAAAATGCTCCAAATATAGTAGGTTCTATTATGAACTAATGCTCATAGAAGTCATATGATTCACTCTGACTTATTTCACTTAGCATAATTCCCTCTAGGTCCATCCGTGTTGTCTAAATGACATGATCTCATCCTTTTTTATAGCTGTGTAATATTCCTCTCTCTGTGTGTGTGTATACCACATCTTATCCATTTGCCTATTGCTAGATGCTTAAGTTGCCTCCATGTTTGTCTATTTTAAATAATGTTGCAATAAACATAAGGGTGTATATCTTTCTGAATTGGTGTTTTCATTTTCTTTGGGTAAATACTCAGTAGTGGAATTATTGGATCATATGGTATTTCTATTTTTAATTTTTTGAGAAACTTCCATACTGTCTTCCACAGTGGCTATACCAATTTACTTTCCCACCAATAATGTACAACAGTTCCTTTTTCTCCACCCTAAAGAGGCAGAGTCAGAATTTGAATTTAGGTTGATCCGACTGTAAAGCCTTCTCTTAGTCACTTTTTTCAAATGATGCAACTGAGGCTCAGAGTGTTTAAGTAACTTGACCATGACTAGTAAGTAAGTCTTTCAACTCTTTTCACCACTAGGATAAAATGATGATCAAAGTGTCAGAGATGTGTGCCATAAGAGCTCAGAGAAGAGAGACATTAGTATGCCCCAAAGAACCAAGAAAGGACATAAACAGTAGAGACAGGTTTTTAACCTTGCAAGAACTGTGCTCCATTATTTCTTATCAAAAAGTGATAGGTGAGAACTAAGTAAAACTTTTTGGATAAAAATTTTGTCTTTAGGTATACACTATTCATTAAATGCTTACAAACACTGTGAGAAATTTAAATGTAATTAATTTTTTTTTTCTTGTTAAACTACTATTTGACATTTGGAAATGTCAGACTATTGCAAGTTGAAAAGAAAATCCCAATAGCTACCTGGAGCAAGGCAGGGAAGTTGTTGGTTGGTTCCACATTTGCTCAAACATAATGTGTCTCCTGTGGCATGCCCAATGGACTTGTCCAAGCCATTACGTTATAGACTCTATATTTTAATGGACTTCATTATTGAAAGGCTTAAATTCCGTTGAGAAGATTGTTGCCTTTTATAATAAGCTCTACCTTCTTGTTGAAATTGCTAATAAATCTATTTCAGAAAAATAATGTAATAGATATTTTCTGTATCTTTATATTGTTTCCAACTCATGTTCCAGGCTGCCAGCTTCCAAAAAGAGCATGCCAGCAACAGTATCCATATCCCATGATATCAGTGATTTTATTCATAGTCATAAGTGTTGGTGTTATGTGCCCTCTCACCTGCCCCACCTGTCTAGGCCATACACACACACTAAATACCTCAGTGATCTTAAAGTTAAAAAAAAAAGTAATTCCTACAAAACCATAAAAAAAGTAGCGGAAGACTACCCATTAATGTTAGGTATGACTTCTAAAAAGTAATAAAAATGCTCAAAACTGAGAAATTTTAGTACATAGAAGACATTAAAAAGGGCCAGAAGCTTTGAGCTCTTGTCTTTCCTTTCAGTATTTTGACTTGTGTACTTTTATCTCTTAGGTATCCCCCATCTACTCCTAAAACACAAACATTTCCTCCACATTCTTTCTCATTTCAACACCATGTTAGGCCACGTTGCTTGATGATAGGAGTAGAGTCTAGCTATTCTGTAGACTTAGAGCAGCTAAAGAGGAATGAAACATTTCATTTTCTAAAAATAAAAGTTCAAATGCTTAGAAAAGTGTTATAAGGAATTAAATGTGCCAAAGAAGTACCATCTACTTAGAAAGAAAAGATGAGGATTTATTCTCCACCCTCAATTGCTTAAATCTTCCCACTGCCTTTGCTCTAGGAGGTAAATATTGAATCAAAAGAAACTGATATTATTTGCTCAAACTCTGGATCACCAGTCTTACATAACCCGAGACTTTTTCTGAATATAAATATGGAAAAGATAGCTATTCAATGTATTTTCAACAGTGCCACCCAAATAATAGGTATCCATAGAATTCTAGCATTGTGCCTTTTGGCCCATCTGTTCAGTGGACCCTTGCCCACTGCAAAAAGATGTAAGAATAAATATGCCCTTTTGGTGAATCTCACCAATTACTACTACTCTCCTCTCTGGCTTGATAGTGTAAGAGCCCTGGAGAGATATATAATTATTGTTACAAACCTAATGCTTTCCATTTTCTGAATTGAAGCAAAACCTATTGAATTTGCAGAGAATGTCCCTGAAGCAAAAAAGTAACAGCTGGGCCCTCTTTGGTAATGGGTCTGCAGCACTGAAAAAATAAAATCCAGCATTTAAATGGCATAAATGAGTGACTAATAGGGCTTGATATCTCACAGAGTACAGGAGTCATTCATCCATAGTGAATTTTTTTTATCATGATGACAGGAGGATGTGAGAGGAATTTTAGGGCTCTGTTTTACAAAATGTGCCTTTTGTGTTCATTCACATCTCTTTAAAGAATCAAGGAAATGAGTAAAGAATAAGAAATGAGTCAAACATCTACATTGTCCACCAGAAAGAATATCTATAATGAATACTTGAAAATGAATGACTTTCCAGGGATTTAGGCTTTATTTTTAGGTGTGGATAAATGAAACTGATGCCTTATGCAAATGTCTTCAAAGCTCTCAGCAAAATGTATTCTTTTTCAAACTCACTAATATATTTTGATTGTTAAGTTCTCAAATTTGAGCATGTTTCTTAATTACCTGAAAGGCTTATTAAAACACAGATTATTGGGCCTTAGTGTCAGAGTTTTTTATTTGATGGGCCTGAAGTGGGAACCAAGTATAAGTTCTAAGTTTCCAAGTGATTCTGGTGCTGCTGAACCAAGAACTTCCAAGGACCATACTTGGAAATTGACTGGATTAAAAAGAGGTATCATTGATATTAATGGAGATAGTAATGAGTAGTTCTAGTTATGTAGCATACTTTCAAATGGCTCATAACACATAATGACTTCTCATATGTCACCTGAATATGTCTTGCAGGAACAGGAAGAAGTAATTATTCTTACTTTAGGGTTGAGAAACTGCTGCCTGGTTTATAAAATTATTTGTTGAGAAATTCTAGAATATGGTACTTTCTGCTGTTTAAGCTCCACCTCCCCAAACCTCAAAATTTCCCCTACACACACACACACACACACACACACACATACACACACACACAGATCTGGACATTTGTAAGGAAAGTCTTTATTGAGTGGGGGAAGTAGAGGCAATTACAATAGGAATGGGGGACTATTGGAGCAGAGAGACACTCAAAGACCAAGCCAGGGAAAGCAAATAAGCAGAAACTGTTGGATAGGTAGCTGAGAAAGAGGAAGTGGAGTTGCTAAAACTGTTAGAGGAATCTTGAAGCTTAAAACTTACATCAAATGTTGCAATAACTGGAAAATTGAGAAAATTGTAGATCTGGGCTTGAGAAGGAGCAAACAAGTGAAAGAATGGGAAGTTCATGTAAGTTTAGGGCTTCCATGTCCTTGTCAAAATAGCCTATAATCATGTTAAGCACAAAGGTTGATTAGCCTTTTGAATCCCCAGCTGACTGGGATATCCTTGGAAGTAAAAGTTACAACTTCTATTCCATATAAAGGCCTACTGTTGTCTTTACTTGAGAGTAAGGATTTAATCGAATCAGAATTTAGAGAAAGCAATGTTATAAATGATGTGCTTTCCATTTTGTCTTCTGTTATATGAAGACTGTTTTCCAGGAAAAAACAGCTGGTAGCTGTTGTTGGGCTACCAGCAAGCCAAGTTCTTATCTGGCCTTTTCTTTAAGAACCTTTTTTAGCATAAAGCAAGAAGAGACATAGTAGGAGAAAAATAGTTTTTGTCAAACCATATATTTAAGAAACTTTTCCTATAGACCTAGTTTCATTAACTGCCAATAGTCACTTTTGATAAAATAATTCAGGAAAAGGAACTTCTACATATAAAAATGTATTTATTTGTATATCACCCCTTACACAGATTATTCTGTGATGTTCACATGAGTTTTGTAATCAAGAGAGTTCTCAAATTGGAAAAGTTAGAATGGTAGAGCCATTCTCTAAAACTGAAAAAAAAGTAAACATCCACGACCTCCAAATGGCCCAGATCCTGATTATTACTTCATTTTGGCAGTTTTCTCCAATGGATTTAGGTGTGGTCATCAGCATCCATCATGCTGGCAGTCTAAATGAACATGCCAGCAATGTCACAGTCTGGTTCGTATACTATCTATAGACAGAGTCTGAATACCTTTCCTCATCTAAGGAACTAATCAGACACACAGCATCTGCCACATTTGGACCTCAGCCCCTTTGCAAATTTGTCAAAAAGGTTAACAAAGAAAATGCAAAAAGAAACTTGAAAAGCAAATAAACCCTTATTAGATAACAGTTCAATGCAATTCTAAAATAATCACAACTACTGTCTTTGGGCCATTTTTACTTATATTTTAGCATTGATACCTCAAGCTTTTTCTTGTGCTTAATTGTAGTTAGTTCTATATTAACCTTGTATGGCATATCATTTTTGAGAACTACATAAAGAAATAAATACTAGAGTGAAGGATTATGTTTCTAAATCAGTACCTGGTGCTAAGGAAGTCAATGTCCAATTAAGTATTCTCTAATTGCCTTAATCATGAAAAAGACATACTGAATATTTATTATATAAATCACTGGACTGGACTAGACATAAAGAATGCAGAGTATTCCAAGACATGTACGTACAGTCAGTAAAAATAATCTGATAAGTTTCTGTACACATAGTACATGCCAAGTTGGTGGTACAAGACTGTAGCAATAAATGCTAGTCCAGTTCTGAAGATAAAGAGATGATTGGGTTGGCCCATTATTTCTGAGAGGAGATAGGGCATATTTAAAGAACATATGTTACTTAGAAAAGTTGATTATAGGGGGAGATATAACAGACCAGAAAACAAAGACTATATGTGGCATGTTTTGAACAAATACGACTCAAGAGAAGCATTAATGTAAAGAAATGTCTATACCCCTGATCCTAGTCAACTGTCTCATTAGAACTCGATAGCATGATATATCCGGTGAGAGCACAAGCCTTAAAGTTAAATTCTGATTCTTCAATTATTAGAGTCACTGAACTTCACCCTGCCCCCATTCCCCATTTTCTAAAACAAAAGCACACACACACACACACACACACACACAAACTGACAACAATAATAAGCAAATGGCAGCATCTATCTCTTAGGATTATTGTGACAAGTAAATGATATGTACATTCATAATATACATACCTTAACACAGAATGAACTTAATTCAATTTCTATCTCCCTGTAAATATTTGCTGTCCACCACAAAAGGTAGTGATAACAGACCTATAAAATATACCTTACCAAAGAAAAACAAATCAAAATACCTAGTGCACCTAACAATGATTCAATAGTCATTACCTTTGCTTCCAAGAGGTAAGCTTTATACCTTCAGAGAAGGAGAAGTGCCATTTTCAATTGAGATTTAAGTTTCACAATTTTATTCTATTCTATCTCTTGACCATGATTTTTTTTGTCGTTTAAATTCATAAAATTCCATTTTGTAACATACAGATTCTCAGGGCTAAAAGAGTCCTTAAGTGTTAATTCTATACCAACCATTTCTGTTTGAAGAATTTTACTCACTCATTTGCATTTTGATAGATATGGCAGTAGCAGTGTACCTTTAGAAAGTATCAGTAGCCTGAGCTCTCTCAGTTCTGAGAGTCATTAAAATTCCTCTTCATCTGCAATCGGATTTCATCTGAACTGAACCTAACTTGTTAAAACTAAGAACCATGCCAGAATCACTCTGCATGGCTGACAATATATGTATATTTAATTTGACTTGTCTGGTGAGGGCATGAACTATGTGATGCTATAGGAATAGCAAACTACATAAAGTTGCATAGATGAGCTGTTTTCTTGGGCTTCCCTGCCTCTGTGCTTTCTGCTTCATCTCTGCTAAAATTATCTACTCCTCTATCCTGTCCCAGATACTCACCTGACAATTCTCTTTCCTTTAAGCCCCATCTAATTCTCCCAGACCAACTTAGATGCTGCTCCTTTTGAACTTTCATTACACTTTCTACATATTTCGGTATGTTCATGTTGTTTATAGACATAGTAGACCACATAGTGAACTGATTAAATAACTGTATCTTCCTTAAGAAGTGATCTCTTGGGGGTACAAAGTCATCTTAGTATCCTAACACCTAGTATAATGTATAGCACATAATAAATACTTAATATAAATTTGATGAATGAATGAATGAATGAATGAATAGAATCAAAGTCACTTTACATCTCAAAGGTTGTCACTTTTTTTCTCTGCCATTGCCCCCTTTCCTAATTCTGGGCTCTGACAGATTCATTAAAGTAAGGAATGAAATTGGAGATAGAATGGGTGGGAGGCTTAACAGCTCAATGTCACAACTGAAGATAGAACTCAAACTGCATATTCTATTATCACCGAGTTAGCTAGAACATCTCCATATACGGACCTCACATTAAATGTAGGATAAAGAGATCCCCTGGCACTTTACATGGTGGTTTTTAGCAATAAAGCTGTTTATCATTAATATGATCATTATTCCTATTTGAGCACCTCAGTGGAATAGGGGACCAAACATCCACTGTCTCTTGCCTGTAATCCTGTCACAGCAATATCTGCTGAGAAAGAGGACAAAGCAAACACTGTTGTTTTCTTCCCCATTAACTATATTTTCACTATGGTATTATCTTATTCAGAATCAGAATTTGCTCTGTGTAACGAAGAACATGATATTAAGTTGCTGCAAAGCCGAGGAAGGGTTTCTTACTGCTGTGACTGCTTCAGTAATCACTAGCTGCTGATAGTGCATATAACCAGAATGAGCTTTACAGAGGCACAATAGAAAGGACATTGATGTCACAAGCTAGAAAGATAATTTTAATTGCTATGAGGTTTCACACTCATTGCCAGAAAACTAAAGTTTCCCGGTTGATTGAAGAGCAGATCCTTCTCTTTAAATAATAATTCTTCTCTACTTCTGGAAGTTATTCAAAACTTCAATTCTATTGCCTTTTGTATCTTCACAAGCTGCCTTTTAAGGTCAAAAGGGTAAATAGAATTTTTCCTTGGGAGAACATGTTTCTCCTCCCCAAGGGACTGGTGCTGAATCTTGGTAGAGAGGTTCTGGGATGTTTCTTTTATTTCAAAATTTTGAATGGCCGCTGAAGATCTTAAAAGGGAATTAGAAATTCAGAGGACTGCTTTTTAAAAGTGCCATTGTGCATTAAAATGCTGTCTAATCCAGGCGCGCAGGGTAATGTAGTCTAGAGGAGGTAAGGTAAAGCTAGGAATGTATTTAAGAGGAGAAGCCTGAGGTAGACACGAAGGCCTTGGAGGGATCACATAGGACTTATGGTAAATAGAGGATCCAAGGTCATGATGGTTAGACAAAGGGAATGGAAGAAGCACTCAGGGAGTACCTATCAAGTACCAAAGCCTGTGCTAGGTATTTTACATACGTGTGAATTGGGTCTTAGGTATACCCATTTTGCAGAGAACAAACTGAGAGCCAGAGAAGTGAAGTAACTTACCAGAGTTTACACAGCTAGTGTGTGATTGATCTAAGATTCAAAGTCAGAACTGTATGAAATTAAGAGGATCTTGTAATGAGGCAATAAAAATTCCAGGTGAAGGAAGAGCTTGGTTCTTGTCTCATGGAGTTGAAGAATGAATCTCAGGGACACAGGAGCGTGAGCAAAGTGATAGAAGTTTAAGTGAGGATACAAAGAAAGCTCTCAGAATTAAGAGGGATCCAGACAGCATTGCCACTGTGGGCTTGTAGGGTTGATCTGTTATTGAGAGCCCAATTGGGAACCTAAATCCTTTTAACATATCCATTGATATCACCACTGAGTAAGGACTAGTGATAACATCATTGGCTTACTTCTTTTTTAGAGTCTGATGATTTTTTTGTTAGTTACAAGTAGCTGTTTGTAGCAAGACACCCACCCTGCCTACACCTTAGGGCAGGGTGGTTTGGCTTGTTCCCTTATCTCTGGTTTCCTTACACCTCAGCATTTTGGGGATTTTGTGAGCCTGCTTCAGTGGCCCCCTACCTAGCCCTGGCTAGCCCCATTTGTTCCTAACTCACAGGGACTCCACAGACATAATAGCAAAAGTGTTTAATAATGGTTATTTATATTGCTGAACGTAAGATTGCTGAACAGCACATGGCTTGAATAAGCCTTTAGCCCTCTATGATATGTAGTTTGTTGATGATGTTCCTTTAGATTTTAATTAAGCCTTACTATTTGCTCAAACTGTGTATCATATAGTATGGAGCATTATAGTGGACAAGAAGAAAGAAATGAAATATTGCTGAAGGAGGTAAGAGTTGGTAGGGGTGCCTGGGTGGCTTAGTCAGTTAAGCATCTGCTGTCAGCTCAGGTCATAATCCCAGGATCCTGGGATGGATTGTGCCCTGTGTCAGGCTCCCTGCTGAGCAGAGAGTCCCTTCTCCTTCTCCCTCTGCCCCTCCCCTTCCCATTCGTGCTCACTCACACTCTCTCTCTCTCTCAGATAAAAAAAAAAAAAAAAGAGTTGATGAGTCCCTACAAATGAAACCAAGGCTCTTTTTCTTATTTATTTATTCATGAGAGAAACAGAGAGAGAGAGAGAGGCAGAGACATAGGCAGAGGGAGAAGCAGGCTCCATGCAGGAAGCCTGACGTGGGACTCCAGGATCATGCCCTGAGCTGAAGGCAGACACTTAACCGCTGAGCCATCCAGGCGTCCCAAAACCAGGGGGTTTTTTTAGAGGGAAGCTTTCTCTTTTTTACATTTAGAAGATTGTGGCATTGGGGAATCTAACAGTGCATGAGATCAGGTATTAGAAGGCCATTAGCTGATAAAGAAACTGAGACACAGAGAAATGAAGCAATTTGCCTGAGATGGCACCTTTAGTTGACAAATATCACTGAAGTTAAGTCCAGTCTCTTGACTCCCAATCCTGTGCTTATTTCTGGATGATTTCCTCCCTCCCCCTACTGATATGTAGAGATATTTTAAAAAATCTTTCATTCATAGGTGGGGGCTTAGCTTTGCTTCTGAGCCTGTTTAACATAAAGTTGATCGGTATATTATTTTTCATTAAAGTTTTTGAAAAGGGCAGGTCCTGACTGCCTGCTCTTGCCAGCAGAATGTCTTATGATGTATTATGGCAATGACATTCCACTGATTGGTCCACAGACTCTCACTAGACCTCTTTGGAAAAGAAGCAAGAATGTTAAGAAGCCCTCAAGGAAAATATGACAGAAATAATGTATTCTTTCAAAAGAACAGATATCAGTATTTGCTGTTGATTGGCATTTTTATATGATGTGTTTGTTTGGCAGACAAGAGAGGAAAGAGAAGACACAAATATGAAAGGTCATTTTAAAACGTTAATGAATATTTTTACAAGGATTACATTCAGAATTTGGATACTTTTTAATACATAGTAAAGGCCAAGTTATTGCCCTCAAGGAGCTAAGCATCTAGGAGGAGAGAAAATTGATTCCAAGAGTAATATTTACTTAAATGAGGATATCAGGGCTAGAAGGAAATTTCTTTTCCAAATATCTCAGACTGATTCCTGTCTGACTTCTCTTGGGATTTGTTGTTTGGCAATATTATAACATCAGAAGCTATTCAAGTTCCATTTTTAAGCATTTCTAGTTATTAAATACATTCTATTGATGTGAAATCTATTTAAAATTTTAATTTATACCTGACCTCTTTCCCCTGGAGGTACATAAAATACATTTTATCATATATATATAATATATTACATATATATAATACTCTATAATTATTATTCTATAAAACATTCTAAAATAAATATATTCTATTTATATATATAAAGATACCGGCCATATACTCTTTTAAGCTTCTCTTCCTAAGCTAATCCCTCTCGTTCTTTTTCAAGTGGCATGATTTCTTGAGCATTCACCAATTTTGGTCATCTTTCTCTGAATATACCTGTAATATGTCAAGAGTTTTCTTAAAATATATAATTCAGAACTTATAACAGTGCTCTTGAACCATCCTGACCAGTTATAGTATACAAGTCTTACTGCCTTCATGGTTCTCCACACTATCTTTCCATGGATGCAGTCTTACATAATAATAGTTTTTTTCTTTTTTTTTTTTAATTTGCATGCCACTTCCCATTGCTATTTTATCTGAGCTTAGAGTCATTTCAATATGCACTCTTTTCCCCCCACATAGATTGGTAAAAGAACATGCCTAGTAGATTTCATTATTTACAGCTAAATGCTAGGGTTTCAGTATAAAGGTGACTCAACTATTCTGTCTCTGCTTCCACTGATCCTGCAGCTCCTGGCTAACTTTATTTCTGTTCTCAAATTTATTTATTTTTTTTAATTTTATTTATTTATGATAGTCACAGAGAGAGAGAGAGAGAGAGAGAGAGAGAGAGGCAGAGACACAGGCAGAGGGAGAAGCAGGCTCCATGCACCGGGAGCCCGATGTGGGATTCGATCCTGGGTCTCCAGGATCGCGCCCTAGGCCAAAGGCAGGCGCCAAACCGCTGCGCCACCTAGGGATCCCTGTTCTCAAATTTAGACTGATCCAGATGAATATATTAGTTTAGCCCATCATTGTACAATATTAGTGAATCTTTATTGGTCCATATTATGATTCGAGCTACCCCATAGATTGCTGTCCAGTTTTTAGATCGTTGCCATTGTTTCAGACATCAGTATCAGGTCCAGCCAGTTGTGGCTTAGTTTTGCAAACACATGGGGCAACATTTTATACAGGAAAATGCTCAAAAAGGAGCTGTAGGCCAGGCATCTTTTAATACTTTGAAACATTTTTGTATAATAAGTACTTTATTACCTATAAAACTTGAAAGTGTTTTGGATTTTAATTGTTCTCTGTTTCGCTTTTCATTCATTAAGAACCATCATTTTGTTATTTTAGTGAAGGGTCATTTGGTGGCAAGGAAAAGAAATATAACCAAGCTAATCAAACTAGTTTAATCAAAGAGAGAAATTTATGGGAAGGATATAGGGTTATCTCAGAGAATAGATTGGAAGTGAATCTAGGACACACGGAAGACTTTCCAAAACTGAAAAGCTACCAGAAACCATCTCTCTCTCACTCACTCTCTTTCTGGGGCCACATAGTCTTGATTATTATTTTCTCTGTGCAGCTGTTTTTATTTTTCCTCTGTCTCTCTTCAGACTGGCTCCATTTATACATGGGCTCTAATAGAAGTCTCAAAATAATGTATTTAGCCCTCTTCCAAATTCAGCATCTGTAGCTAAATGATCCAGCTCCTACAGATTGCTCTGATTTATCCAGCCCAGCCATTGGATTGATTTCTCTTGAGTTAGGTCCAATCATCTGTGATAAGAGAAGAGTGAGAGTGTATAATGCAAACATGCTGCTAGGAGCCATCCCTGCAAGGAGAGTAGTCTCAGAGAAGAGGAAAAGAGGCTGCACAGGAATCCCAACATGCAACAAATACATTTTTCCTTTTTCAGTTACAGAGTATTTGCCTTGATAAGATCCTTCATTATAGCAGAGATACAAATAGCAAATAAGCACATGAAAAGATGATCAACATTACTAGTGGTTAGAAAAATGCACATTAAAACCATAAACTCACATCTAATAGAATAAGGGGAAAGGTAGTGGCAAGGATGTTAAGCAATTAGAACTCAGAGCAAACTAATAAAGTCATTTTGGAACACAGTTTGGTAGTTTCTAATAAAGCTAAACATATGCTTGTCATATGAGGCAGCAGTCCTTCTAGATATTCACTCAATAGAAATGAAGAAATGTCCTCACTAAAATTTGTACATGAATATATATAACAGCTTAATTCATGATCACACACACACAAAAAAACTAGAAATAGTCCCAACTATGCATTAACTGGTAACTGACTGAGCAATGTGTGGTACATTTATAAAAAGGAATATGCTCAGCAATAAAAAGAAAAGACCTACTAAAATAACCAATTACGTGGATCAATCGCAAAAGCATTATGCTAAGTGAAGAAAGCCAGACTCAAAAAGGCTATATGTTATATGATTACATTTTAGGATGTTCTAAATAAAAGCAGAACTATAAGGATAGAGAATAGATCGGTAGCTGCTAGAGGCTTGCTGTAGAGGAGCGAACTCCTCATGTACAAAAAAAAAGAGTCTTAAAGTGACAGAAATAATCTATACGTTGATTGTGATTATGGTAATTCAGCTTTACCCACTTTTCACAATTCATCGAGCTGTACACTTAAAAAGATTGAATTTTACTTTATGAAAATCACGCCTTGATATATCTGACATAAGGAAAACATTTACTTTCCTTGACAGGGAAGGCAGAAGTAAAACAAAAATACAGTGGCAGTGGTCAGGACTGGTGTAGCTTAATAGAAAAGTAATCTAATACTATTTATGCAAAGGGAATTGAAATCAAGTTTCACAGTTTCAGCTGTAATCTCTCTGCTGGCCTTAAAGATGTAGATAACCCACTAAATACCCAATTTTAAGACTTTCACCACAAACTATATCTTTGTTCATTCAACAAACACCTATTAAGCATATACTGGAAATACCATGAATATTCAAATATGCACTAAATTGAACAAAGTCTGTAGCTTGTCTCTCCTCTGTCTCTTCTTATGCTGACCTTGTACCTACCTACTCTTCCATTTATTCTCAGCAACCCACTCTTCTTTTACCCATCTTTTCTCCCATAAACAAGCTGTGGAAAGAATGCTACTTTAAGGTTATTTAAGGTAATAGCAGAGGGGCAGAGTCAATATGAGGGCTAGAGAGATAGTGAATAAAGGTTTTGTCCTGTTCATTTACCTAATAAGTAAGGGTACTTAAGGGTTTTTTGGTAATGATAACCATATTCATCTTTAATGAAAAAGAAAATTTTTATACTAACTGTGGAATTCAGTATGAACAGTTCTAAGTTCTGCCACCAAGCACTACTAATACTTTTCCTGATTGTAATGTTTGCTTTATTTTTAATACCTATTAAAATGGGAAGTAGTGTGCACTGAAAAGTATTTACCTTTTTGAAAGGTTTGCTTCTCCTCTCTCTGATTTAGTTTCACAATTTACAATAAATGGATACAGTCCCTTGTAGCTTGTTCCTTATTTGGGAAATCAAATCTATATATGCAAGAGGTATTTTAAAAATCATTAAAATGTTATTAAGTGAACATTTTTATGTTTATGAACTAAAATGACATTTGTTTATTTTCTATTCCTTGCATTGACCTTTAGCATTGTTGAGCTTGATGGTATTGTACTTATTTACATTTGAAACTCCATTATAGAGAAGGCTTTGGCAACATTTTAAGAAACAAGAAAATGGAATAGCAAATCTAATGCAATTTACGGGTGCTGTGCTATTAGCAGTAACCTGCTTATTTGTCTTTTGATATAGCTTACCTAAGAGAGCAAGTATCTGGAGATTTTAAAACAAACAAGACTGAATAACAGCCAAGGACAGAATTTTGGCTAAGCAGAATCTAACTAATAGAATCATGGGTTAAAATCTATTTATGATTCAAATAAACAAGATGAAAAATAAAACAAATAAACCAGTTGATTACTTAGCTATTAGGTTACATATTTATTAGTACTATTAGGAAGAGTTATTGATATATACTGATTTTAAAAAAGAGTGCATTTTCACAAATGGGATAGAATTTTACAACTCTTCCATTTCATAAGAAAAGAGCATATTCATATTTTGCAAAAATGGAATGTCAAACCTCTTAACCCTTCCAGACTAGGAGTTTCCTAAATGTGTTTTTATGATGCAGATTACTAAAGTATAACAACTAAATAATGACCTTGGCAAGTGAAAAATAAATCAAAGTTAATTTGTGAATTTATAAGTTATTCTGAAAAATATAAGTTATTCTATGTGTGTTGCAGATATTCCTATTTCTGACAAACAAGGTTATCAGTAACTTGAGCATACCCATAGGAATAATCACTAGCTAAACGCCAAACACAGAATGAGCACTCATTCATTCGTTCATTCATTTATTCATTCACTTCTTTTTCAGAAACATCTATTGACCACTCACTATGTGCTAGATGCTAGAGACAAAGCAATGAAGAAGAAAAACACTTTTGTTCAGTCCATGTTTGGGGGGAACTTAAATTTAGCATATATACACTTGTTTATTGAATAAGTTATAAATTGTTATAAAGTGAATAGCCATATAAGCACCACCTAAATCAAATAAAGTATTATTAGAACTCTCAATCTCTTCTCAGTTGCAAACCTTCTATCTTAACTTGCCACAATAGCTACCAAGTCAACTTTTTTTAGAAATCACCATTTTGCCTTTCTTTTACAGGTTGATCACCAAGTGTTGTATTGCTAAGCATAACAGTTTGGTTTCCCCTACTTTTGA
Organism: Canis aureus; assembly: GCF_053574225.1. Classification (NCBI taxonomy): domain Eukaryota; kingdom Metazoa; phylum Chordata; class Mammalia; order Carnivora; family Canidae; genus Canis; species Canis aureus. The sequence continues at coordinate 37,284,068 of NC_135649.1, read as the reverse complement.
AATTTATATGAATTGAATTATTCAGGATTTATGATATTGTGTCTGACTTCTTTCACTCAATATTATGTTTGTTGTGTGTGTGGGTATCACTTTCAATGCTATTTAGTATGCTTCTGAATTTTTATTTTTTATCTTTAATTTTTTAAAAGATTTTATTTATTTATTCATGAAAGATGCAGAGAGAGAGAGAGGCAGAGACATAGGCAGAGGGAGAAGCAGGCTCCTTGCAGGGAGCCTGATGTGGGACTCGATCCCAGGACCCCAGGATCACTCTCTGGCCAAAGGCAGATGCTCAACCACTGAGCCAACCAGTCATCCCATGACACAGAATTTTAATACCTTCCCAGGCTTAAATTTTTTCAACATAAATTTAACTCATGAATATTCTAATTTTTCCACAGTAGATATGTTTTACTTATTCTCAAAATTCACATAAATGGATTCATATAGCAGTCACTCTTCTGTGTCTGCTTTTTTACTCTCAAAATGTTTCTGTTGGGATTTATCCATGATATTGTATGTAGCAGTTCATACTTCAAAAAAATTTCTCAAAATATATAATACTATCTCACAAGTTCTGAGGTTCTTTTCATTTTTTCAATCATTATCTCTGTTTCAGATTGGTTAATTTATATCTTTGAATAATAAGCTTATTTATTTTATAATTGAATAATTTGATAATCCATGATCAGATTTATGTTAAAAGAAATCACGATGGCTGTAGTGTAATTACTGCATTGACTGTTGAGACAGTGGAGGCCAGGACAATGGTCACTACTAGATTGTAGTGAAAGATGACATTGGCCTAAGCTAAGTTCATTTCATGGAAGTGGAGAAAATGCAGACAGGTTCTGAAATGTTAAGGAGATAAAATAATGCAATTTGACAACTGATTAGAGGTTGGTGATCAAGAATAAAACCCAGGTTTCTTTGTAGGTGTGTGTATGTATTACTCCTTGTCCTCTATGAAGCCATTATCTAGACTAAGAAATGTTTAACTTTGATCAAGATTTCATTAGAGGGATCCCTGGGTGGCGCAGCGGTTTGGCGCCTGCCTTTGGCCCAGGGCGTGATCCTGGAGACCTAGGATCGAATCCCACGTCGGGCTCCCAGTGCATGGAGCCTGCTTCTCCCTCTGCCTATGTCTCTGCCTCTCTCTCTCTCTCTCTCTCTCTCTCTGTGACTATCATAAATAAATAAAAATAAATAAAGAGAAAAAAAAAAGATTTCATTAGAGGGGTCTGGCCTGGAGGTAGAGATGTCCAAGTCATCAAAATATCAATGGTAATTGGAGTCAAGGAATTGTATGAAATTACCCAAGGAGTGTGTGTTGTTGGAAGAGGGCCAAACACACGATCCCTAACTTAAAAGACTGAACAAAGGAAGAAGCTAAAACAAAGATTGAAAGACATTGGTAGAGAAGTAGGAATTAAATCAGAAAAACAGTGTATTAGACACTATCATGTGTTAAAAATGGGAAGTGAAGTCAAAGAAGATAATGATGGCCATGGTGTTAGAAATTACAGTGAAGAAATGGGAATCTCAGCAGATTGTTGCCAGAGTAAACCAGGTTAAGAGATAAATGTGAGATAATATGGAAACAAGAAGCTTTCAATATTTAACATAATTTTGATTATAAAGAGGAAAAAACTGGTAGATGAAGGGAACTGAGGTTAAGATTTTTATACGTAAAACAGGAAAGATATAAAAAATTAAAAAAATTCATTAATGCCTTCCAAATTAGATGTAAATATGTATACTAATATAAAAATCCATTGTATTTTTATATACTAGCAGTAAATAAAATGTCTATTGACCATAACATCAAGATATAAAATATTTAGGAATTAATCTAACAAAGGATAGCCAAGATTTCCGCCCTACAAAATATGAAACATACCTAAAAGAGTTTTCAGAGGCCTAAATAAGTGGAGAGATATGATATGTTTATGAATAAGAAAACCACATTTTAAGATGGCTTTTTAAAAATACATTGGCAAGCTGATTATAATATTTATATAGAAATGCAGTAGACCTAGACAAACCACAGAAATTTGAAACACAAAAGGAAAGAAATGTTGGAGGAGTTATACTACTTGATTACAAGATTTAGTATAAATTATATTAGTTCAGTATGGCATTGTTGAAATGATGGACATGTGGATCCATGATGCAGAATAGAAAGTTCAGAGATAAACCTACACATATACATTATCAATTTAACAAAGATGGTAAGGCAATTCAAAGGTGGAAGGAAAACTTTTTGAGAGAGGCAAGCAAGATGGCAGAGGAGTAGGGATTCTCAACTCACCTGGCCCCACCAACTTACCTAGATAACTTTCAAATCATTCTGAACACTGATAAATTTGACCTGAGATTTAAAGACAGAACAGCCAGCCCGCTACAGAGAGAAGAGTTTTCGCTTCTAACAAGGCACTCTACACAGAGCAAAATCACTAGAAGGAACAACTCACCACAAAAGAAAGAATCAGAAACAGTACTCTGCCACAGAGTTAAAGAATTTGGATTACAATTCAATGTCTGAAAGCCAATTCAGAAGCACAATTATAAAGCTACTGATGGCTCAGGAAAAAAGCATAAAGGATTCAATAGACTTCATGGCTTCATAATTTAGATCTAATCAGGCCGAAATTAAAAATAAATTATTATTTTTTTAATTAATTTATTTTATATTGGTGTTCAATTTGCCAACATATAGAATAACACCCAGTGCTCATCCCATCAAGTGCCCCCCTCAGTGCCCGTCACCCAGTCACCCCCGCCTTCCGCCCAACTCCCCTTCCTCCACCCCTAGTTCATTTCCCAGAGTTAGGAGTATCTCATGTTCTGTCTCCCTTTCTGATATTTCCCACTCATTTTTTCTCTTTTCCCCTTTATTCCCCTCCACTATTTTTTATATTCCCCAAATGAATGAGAACATATACCTCAGTGTCCATCAAAAGATGAATGGATAAAGAAGATGTGGTTTATGTATACAATGGAATAAAAATCAATCAATAAAAAAAACCCTTGAAATGCAATCCAAACTGGAGGTCCTAACAACAAGGGTTAATGAAGTGGAAGAAAGAGTGAGCAATATAGAAGACAAGTTGATGGCAAGGAAGGAAGCTGAGGAAAAAAGCGAAAAACAATTAAGAGACCATGAGGAAATATTAAGGGAAATAAATGATAGCTTTAGAAGGAAAAATCCACATACAATTGGGGTTCCAGAGAGTGCTGAAAGGGACAGAGAGCCAGAAAGCATATTTGAACAAATCATAGCTGAGAATGTCCCTAATTTGGGGAGGGAAACAGGCATTCAGATGCAGGAGATAGAGAGGTTAGCCACCCCCCCCCCCAAATCAATAAAATCCATTCAACACCTTGACATTTAATAGTGAAACTCGCAAATTCTACAGATAAAGAGAAAATCCTTAAAGTGGTGAGAGACAAGATTTCTAACTTATATGGGGAGAAATATTAGATTAACAGCAGACCTCTCCACAGAGACCTGGCAGGCCAGAAACGGGTGGCAGGATATATTCAGGATACCAAATCAGAAGAACACACAGCCAAGAATACTCCATCCAGCAAGGCTCTCATTCAGAATAGAAGGAGAGATAAAGAGCTTCCAAAATACGCAGAAACTGAAAGAATATGTGACCACCAAACCAGCTCTGCAAGAAATATGAAGGGGGACTCTGTAAAAGAAAGAGGAAGCCCAAAGAACCAATCCACAAAAACAGGGACTGAATAGGTATCATGATGACACTAAACTCATATCTTTCAATAGTTACTCTGAACGTGAATGGGCTAAATGATCCCATCAAAAGACACAGGGTATCAGACTGGATAAAAAAGCAAGACTAATCCATTTGCTGTCTACAAGAGACTCATTTTAGATGTAAGGACACGTACAGCCTAACAATGAAAGGTTGGAGAACCATTTACCATTTAAATGGTCCTCAAAAGAAAGCAGAGGTGGCCATCTCATATCACATAAATGAAAATTTATCCCAGAGACTGTAGCAAGAGATGAAGAGGGACACTATATCATACTTAAATTGTCCAAAAAGAAGACCTAAAAATCATGAATATTTATGCCCCTAATAGGGGAGCTACCAAGGATATCAATCAATTAATAACCAAAGTAAAGACATACTTAGATAATACACTAATAGTAGGAGACTTCAACTTTGCACTTTTTGCAAATGACAGAGCTTCTAAGCACAACATCACCAAAGAAACAAGGGCTTTAAATGACACACTGGACCAGATGGATTTCACAGATATATAGAGAACTTCACATCCGAACGCAGCTGAAAACACATTCTTTTCAAGTGCACATGGAACTTTCTCCAGAATAGACCACATATTGGGTCACAAATCAGGTCTCACCTGATACCAAAAGATAGGGATTGTCCTCTGCATATTTTCAGACCACAATGCTTTAAAACTATAACTAAGTCACAAGAAGAAATTTGGAAGAAATTCAAACATGGGGAGATCAAAGAGCATCCTGCTAAAAGATGAATGGGTCAACCAGGAAATTAGAGAAGAATTAAAAAGATTAATGGAAACTAATGAGAATGAAGATACAACCATTCAAAATCTTTGGGATACAGCAAAAGCAGTCCTGAGGGGGAAATACATCACAATACAAGCATCCATCCAAAACCTGGAAAGAACTCAAATACAAAAGCTAACCTTGCACCTAAAGGAGCTGGAGAAAAAAAAACAGCAAATAGATCCTACACCCAGCAGAAGAAGAGAGTTAATAAAGATTCGAGCAGAACTCAATGAAACAGAGGCCAGAAGAACTGTGGAACAGATCAACAAAACCAGGAGTTGGTTCTTTGAAAGAATTAATAAGGTAAATAAACCATTAACGAGCCTTATTAAAAAAAAGAGAGAGGAGACTCAAATTAATAAAATCATGAATGAGAAAGGAGAGATCACCACCAACACCAAGGAAATACAAATGATTTTAAAAACATATCATGAGCAGCTATACGCCAAAAATTAGGCAATCTAAAAGAAATGGACACATTTCTGGAAAACCACAATCTATCAAAACTGGAACAGGAAGAAATAGAAAACCTGAACAGGCCAATAACTAGGGCAGAAATTGAAGCAGTCCTCAAAAACCTCCCAAGACACAAAAGTCCAGGGCCAGATGGCTTCCCTGGGGAATTCTATCAAACGTTTAAGAAGGAACCAAACATATTCTCCTAAAACTGTTCAGAAAGATAGAAAGAGATGGAATACTTCCAAACTCGTTCTATGATGCCAGCATCACCTTAATTCCCAAACCAGGAAAAGACCCCACCAAAAGAGGAGAAAGATAGACCAATATCCCTAATGAACACAGATACAAAACTTCTCAACAAGATACTAGCCAATAGGATACAACAATACATTAAGAAAATTATTCACCATGACCAAGTGGGATTTATTCCCAGGACACAAGGCTGGTTCAACACTCATAAATCAATGAATGTGATAGATCAACAAGACAAAATACAGCATTCATTTCTGACCAAAACTCTTCAGAGTATAGGGATAGAGGGAACATTCCTCAGCATCTTAAAAGCCATCTATGAAAACCCCACAGCAAATATCATCCTCAAACGTGGATGTTTCCCAGTGGGGAAACACTGGGAGCGTTTTCCCTAAGATCAGGAACAAGACAGGGATGTCCACTCTCACCACTGCTATTCCACATAGCACTAGAAGCCCTAGCCTCAGCAATCAGACAATAAAAAGAAATAAAAGGCATTCAAATGGACAAAGAAGTAGTCAAACTCTCCCTCCTCGCAGGTGACATGATACTGTACCTTGAAAACCCAAAAGACTCCACCCCAAGATCGCTAGAACTCATACAGCAATTCGGCAGTGTGGCAGGATACAAAATCAATGCCTAGAAATCAGTGGCATTTCTATACAGTAACAATGAGACTTAAGAAAGAGAAATGAAGGAGTCAATCCCATTTACTATGGCACCCAAAAGCATAAGATACCTAGGAATAAACCTAACCAAAGGGGTACAGGATCTATACCCTAAAAACTACAGAACCCTTCTGAAAGAAATTGAGGAAGACACAAATAGATGGAAAAATATTCCATGCTCATGGATTGGAACAATTAATATTGTGAAAATGCCAATGTTACCCAGGGCAATGTACACATTTAATGCGATCCTTATTAAAATACTATGGACTTTCTTCAGAGAATTGGAACAAATCATCTTAATATTTGTGTGGAATCAGAAAAGACCCTGAATATCCAGGGGAATATTAAAAAATGAAACTGGAGCCGGGGCATTACAATTCCTGATTTCAAGTTGTACTGCAAAGCGGTGATCATCAAGACAGTGTAATATTGGCACAAAAACAGACACATAGATCAATGGAACAGAATAGAGAATCCAGAAATGCACCCTCAACTCTATGGTCAACTAATATTTGACAAAGCAGGGAACACTATCCACTGGAAAAAGGACAGTCTCTTCAATAAACGGTGCTGGGAAAATTGGACAGCCACGTGCAGAAGAATGAAACTAGACCACTCTCTTACACCATACACACAGATAAACTCAAAATGGATGAAAGATCTAAATGTGAGACAAGATTCCATCAAAATCCTAGAGGAGAACACAGGCTACACCCTTTTTGAACTTGGCCACAGCAACTTCTTGCAAGATCCATCTATGAAGGCAAGGGAAACAAAAGCAAAAATGAATTATTGGGACTTAAGATAAAAAGCTTCTGCTCAGCTACAGAAACAGTCAACAAAACTAAAAGACAACCTACAGAATGGGAGAAGATATTTGCAAATGATCTATCAGATAAATGGTTACTATCCAAGATCTATATAGAACTTATTAAACTCAACAGTAAACAAGCAAACATTCCAATCATGAAATGGGCAAAAAACATGAACAGACATTTCATAGAGGAAACACAGACATGGCCAATAAGCATATGAGAAAATGCTCCGCATCACTTGCCATCAGGGAAATACAAATCAAAACCACAATGAGATACCACCTCACACCAGTGAGAATGGAGAAATTGAACAAGACAGGAAATAACAAATGTTGGAGAGGATGTGGAGAAAGGGGAACCCTCTTGCCCTGTTGGTGGGAATGTGAACTGGTACAGCCACTCTGGAAAACTGTGTGGAGGTTCCACAATGAGTTAAAAATAGAACTGCCCTGTGACCCAGCAATTCCACTACTGGGATTTACCCCAAAGATACAGATGCAGTGAAACACCGAGACACCTGCACTCCAATATTTATAGCAGCAATGTCCACAATAGCCAAACTCTGGAGGGAGCCTCAGGATCCATGGGCAGATGAATGGGTCAAGAAGATGTGTTATATGTATACAATGGAATATTACTAAGCCATTAGAAACCACAAACACCCATTATTTGCTTCAACGTGTATAGAACTGGAGGGTATTATGCTGAGTGAAGTAAGTCAGTCGGAGAAGGACAAACATTATATGGTTTCATTCATTCAGGGAATATAAGAAATAGTGAAAGGGATAATAGGGAAAGGAGAGAAAATGAGTGGGAAACATCAGAGATGGTGACAGAACATGAGAGACTCCTAACTCTGGGAAAAGAACAAGGGGTAGTGGAAGGGGAGGTGGGCAGAGTGATGAGGTGACTGGGTTATGGGCACTGATGGGGGCACTTGATGGGATGAACACTGGGTATTATACTATATGTTGGCAAATCAAACTGCAATAAAAAATATACAAATAAAAAAGAAGGAAAATCTTTTCAATGGGTGGTATTGATTCAACTGGGTATCCATATGTAAATAAATGAACAATTAAATAAGTGGATTATGTAAAACCTAGAGGTACTAACTGTCTAGAAGAAGACTTAGCAGAAAATCTTTGGGGCAGCCCCGGTGGCCCAGAAATTTAGCACTGTCTTTGGCCCTGGGTGTGATCCTGGAGACCTGGGTTAATTCCCTGCATGGAGCCTGCTTCTCCCCCTACCTCTCTCTCTCTCTCTTTCTGTGTCTGTCATGAATAAATAAATAAATTAATTAATTAATAATCTTTAAAAAAAAGAAGAAAATCTTTGTAAGCTTAATATAGGTGGTTTCTTTGACAGAACAACATAAGTAAAAAGAAAATCCATAAATGGGGAAAAAGATAAAATTATTTTTAAATACTGCTCTATGAAAAACAACCTTAAGAAAAGTAAAAAGCAAAACCACAGACTAGAAGAAAAATCTTGCAACACATATAATAAAAAGGAACTTGTATCCCGAATAGATAATCTTTAATGGCAAAAAAAAAAAAAAAAATTCAATGGCAAAAAGACAACTCAATAAAAAATGGACAAAAGATATGAAGTCATTTCACCAAAGCAGATATATGAATGGCTAACAAGCATGTTAAAAATGATCAACATCAGTAATCATCAGAGAAACAGGGGATACCTGGGTGGCTCAGCAGTTTAGCGCCTGCCTTCGGCCCAGGGCGCGATCCTGGAGTCCCGGGATCAAGTCCCACGTCGGGCTCCTGGTATGGAGCCTACTTCTCCCTCTGCCTGTGTCTCTGCCTCTCTCTCTCTCTCTAAGTCTATCATGAATAAATAAATAAAAATCTTTTTAAAAAAATCATCAGAGAAACAAACTAACCCCATGGAGTGTGTGATATCAAAACAAATCAATACCCATTTGAATGGCCAAAGGTAAAAAAAAAAAAAAAACAACCATACAAAATGTTTGTAAGGATAAAAAGTAACTGAGATATTCCCACAGTGTTGGTAGGAACATAACATAATACAAACACTTTTAAAGGTTTGGTGGTTAAATAGTTAAATATACACTAGCATATTCACTTCAAGATATTTATCCAAGGTGTATGCACAAGTACTTGTGTCCAAATTTTCATAATAGTTTTTATTTGTAAAACTGCAAACCAGAAACTATCTAAATGTTCATCAATACATGGATGGATGATAGATGATAGTATATGCATACAATGGTAGAAAATGGAAGAACACATGGATGGATGATTTTATATCCATACAATGGTACAAAATGGAACAACTACTGATGCAGTCAACAACTTGGATAATCTCAAAATCATGATCCTCTTACAGAAGTCACATAATCCCCTCAAAAGTATGCACTGTATGATCCTATTTGTATAAACTTCCTGGAAATGCCAAAAAATCTACAATGAAAGATCAGTGGTTGCCTGGAGACTGGGGTAGATGGAGTTGATAATGTAAGATTTTAAAAAGGCATGGTGGTATTGGGAGGAGATAATTAAAATACTCATTATCTTGATTGTGGTGATGGTTTCACAAGTATATACATATGTCAAAACTTATCAGATAATATATGCAGTTTATTGATGCCAAATTTGTTTCAAAATTATAGAAAAATGTAGGTTTCCGTACATAAACATCAGAAAATACTGGCAGTTCAAAAAGAGGGGGAAAATCTCATCCTTTATATGTAACTCTTTATCACAAAAAGTGGTGCAAATCATTTCTAGTCCAAGATGACTCGCATGTTGATTTTCTGAATCTCTTCCTGGCCAATATTATGTCTCACTGTAATGAAGTGCCTAATACTGGAACATAAGTCTTTAAGAGCTTGTTCTCTGATATCATGGAGATCTCGGTTTGAGTCCTCTATTTGTCATTTACCGTCTATAAGATATTAAGCAAGTTACTTAATCACCATAAACTTAGTTTTCATATCTGAAAAATGGAAGATAATGATAGTACCTCCTCAACAGGATTGGTATGAGGAGAAAATTTTAAAATAAAGAATCTTATATGCAAGCTACATTGCAGTTTGCCTACATATAATAAGTGCTCAATAAATGCTAATTAAAAAAATAACATCCATGTGGCTGATATTTTCTTTCTATGTGTTTATGGCACAATTTCTCCAAGGCAAATAAGGCACACTGTTTAGTTTTTATGGTTTTTTAATGAGCAACAGTCTGTGTTTTTTTTTTTTTTCTTTTTGAAGGGAACAAGGGTCTCATTTTGAACTCAGATGTTTTTTCTTTTTCTCTATAAAGTGTCAATTAGGTCTTTGTCTGGGGACACCTGGCTGGCTCAGTTGGTAGTGCATGTGACTCTTGAACTAGGGGTTGCAAGTTCAAGACCCACATTGGGTGTAGAGATTACTTAAAAATAAAATCTTTAAAAAGAGAGTAGGTCTTTGTTTGATAGTAAACTTCTCCCATTAAAACTCTTGTAAAATCCCATTTTGAAATGTTCAAAAGTGGCTTTTTCATGATTTCTTGAAAAACTGCTGTTGATGGATAGATATTACCCTTTTAGTATGGAGACGAACTACAGGTGTTTTCTTTAGTAGTAACACAAAGATGAAAAATATCACTATAACCTTACAGCATTTTGGTAATATTTTATATCTATTTCTTAAAAATTGTAAAAAACATATGAAGGCTGAGGCACTTGGTTTTGTTGGGTGACATAACTATAGCTTATGGCCCCAAGCATTACCTTTGATTTTTACTTACTCTTCAGCCCTTAAGTTTGACACTTAGTGTGAAAAACAGTATTCACTTCAGTTAGCCAAGTTTTCATACCTCATTCCAATTCTCACCTTTAACTTGCAATTTTATTTTGAATCCCGTTACCTTGAGGTCACTTAATATATTATCCAATATTTTTCATTTAAGTGACCAAAAATTCACCACACATTCATATTATAGGCAATGAAGGCAAAATAAAAAGAAATGCTAACTGAAAGAGACCTACAAAACTTCATGTTACCAAAGATTAAAGTTTAATGGACAAAATTGGCCATCTTCCTCTAATCTAGTTGAGATCAATCAAGCAAAAGTTGTATTTGACTTTTATATAATTCCAATTAACCTTGTAATCACATTTTAGTCAGAGTGAATACATGAGCAAGGTAGGTCATCATAATATTAAAAACTTCTATTCTGTGTAATTCATTTTTAAGTATTAAAGATGTACTTATTCTGCAGGAGAAAGTCCATTTTCTACATATATTTTTAAGAACGTATTTGCTGAGACAGATTTGTTAGGTCAAAGAAAAAAAGAGCCAAAAGACCATATTTCAATTTTTCTATACATATATATAACAGCAACAGATGTTTATTGTTTCTTTTATGCAGGCATTTCCTAGGTCCACTCCAGGATCTCTGGAATCTTCATTTGAGACCTTACCTCTGACAGATGGATCCTTATTATTACTTTCTTGAACTGTGGCAAGCTCTAGAAAATAGTCCATAAATGCTAGGTACTCTCTTTCCTGCATGTAGCCTGTACCCAATCACTCTACCAATTCTACTGAG